>NC_041337.1:36571513-36591513 GCF_004354835.1 Perca flavescens | reverse complement strand
TTAAAGGAGTGAACGCCACGGAATAAAAAAACAGCTCTGCGTCAAACCCAAAGATTGTATAATATTAATGGAGAGAGCAGCCTCTCTTATATATGTAATATAACTATTTGGGACAAAGATATATTTAAAACCTAGCGAAGCTAAATCTGACGTCGAATTATGACGGCTTTCAGCGTCCAGATTGGCGGTGAAAGTGTGTAACGTAACGTAGAGTGTTAGCAGCGTTGCTAACTCTCAGCTAACCTCACAGTCAGATAGGACCCAACAGTGTATGGCCCCTCCCTCTCTCCTCCCTCTCCTCCCTCTCTCCTCCCTCTCATCTAAAATTATCACATCCCCAACCAGGATGGCTGTGCCCGTAACCATTGACATATATATAGAGCCCGATGCTTTGGATGGAGACCAGTGAAGTGGTGCTTTTCCATTACATGGTACCTACTCGCCTCGCCTCGACCTTTTTTGGTTTTCCATTACGAAAAAAAGTACCTGGCACCTGCTAACAGGTACTTTTTTATAGTACCTGCTCAGTCAAAGTTCCAGGCGAGCTGAGGCGAGCCGAGAAGGTGACGTGAAACCCTGCATAGATATGTGAGAGAAAGAAAGCGAGTAGCGACTCTAGAGTCATATATGTGAGGGAAACAAAGCGAGTAGCGACTCTAGAGTCATATATATGTGAGGGAAACAAAGCGAGTAGCGACTCTAGAGTCATATATATGTGAGGGAAACAAAGCGAGTAGCGACTCTAGAGTCATATATATGTGAGGGAAACAAAGCGAGTAGCGAGTCATATGTATGTGAGTCATATGTATGTGAGAGAAACAAAGCGAGTAGCGACTCTAGAGTCATATATATGTGAGAGAAACAAAGCTAGCGACTCTAGAGTCCTATATATGTGAGAGAAACAAAGTAGAGTCCTATTTATGTGAGAGAAACAAAGCGAGTAGCGACTCTAGAGTCATATATATGTGAGAGAAACAAAGCGTAGTAGCGACTCTAGAGTCATATTTATGTGAGAGAAACAAAGCGAGTAGCTCTAGAGTCATATATATGTGAGAGAAACAAAGCGAGTATATATGTGAGAGAAACAAAGTTTAGTAGTGACTCTAGAGTCATATATATGTGAGAGAAACAAAGCGAGTAGCGAGAGTCATATATATGTGAGAGAAACAAAGCGAGTAGAGTCATATATATGTGAGAGAAACAAAGCGAGTAGCGACTCTAGAGTCATATATGTGAGAGAAACAAACAAAGTGACTCTAGAGTCATATATATGTGAGAGAAACAAAGCGTAGCTCTAGAGTCATATATATGTGAGAGAAACAAAGCGAGTAGCGACTCTAGAGTCATATATATGTGAGGGAAACAAAGCGAGTAGTGACTCTAGAGTCATATATATGTGAGGGAAACAAAGCGAGTAGTGACTCTAGAGTCATATATATGTGAGGGAAACAAAGCGAGTAGTGACTCTAGAGTCATATATATGTGAGAGAAACAAAGCGAAGTAGAGACTCTAGAGTCATATATATGTGAGAGAAACAAAGAGTGACTCTAGAGTCATATATATGTGAGAGAAACAAAGCGTAGTGACTCTAGAGTCATATATATGTGAGAGAAACAAAGAGAGTAGTGACTCTAGAGTCATATATATGTGAGAGAAACAAAGCGAGTAGCTGACCTAGAGTCATATATATGTGAGAGAAACAAAGCGAGTAGCGACTCTAGAGTCATATATATGTGAGAGAAACAAAGTTTAGTAGCTGACTCTAGAGTCATATATATGTGAGAGAAAAGCGAGTAGCAAGAGTCATATATATGTGAGAGAAACAAAGTAGCGACTCTAGAGTCATATATATGAGAGAAACAAAGCGAGTAGCGACTCTAGAGTCATATATATGTGAGAGAAACAAAGCGAGTAGCGACTCTAGAGTCATATATATGTGAGAGAAACAAAGCGTAGTAGCTACTCTAGAGTCATATATATGTGAGAGAAACACAAGTTTAGTAGTGACTATAGAGTATATATATGTGAGAGAAACAAAGCGAGTAGCGACTCTAGAGTCATATATATGTGAGAGAAACAAAGCGAGTAGCGACTCTAGAGTCATATATATGAGAGAAAACAAAGCGAGTAGCTTAATCTAGAGTCATATATATGTGAGAGAAAAAGCGAGTAGTGACTCTAGAGTCATATATATGTGAGAGAAACAAAGTAGTAGAGACTCTAGAGTCATATATATGTGAGAGAAACAAAGCGAGTAGTGACTCTAGAGTCATATATATGTGAGAGAAACAAAGCAGTAGTGACTCTAGAGTCATATATATGTGAGAGAAACAAAGCGAGAGAGTGACTCTAGAGTCATATATATGTGAGAGAAACAAAGCGAGTAGCGACTCTAGAGTCATATATGTGAGAGAAACAAAGCGAGTAGAAGAGTCATATATATGTGAGAGAAACAAAGTAGCTTACTCTAGAGTCATATATATGAGAGAAACAAAGCGAGTAGAGACTCTAGAGTCATATATGTGAGAGAAACAAAGCGAGTAGCGACTCTAGAGTCATATATATGTGAGAGAAACAAAGCGAGTAGCGACTCTAGAGTCATATATATGTGAGAGAAACAAAGCGAGTAGCTGACTCTAGAGTCATATATATGTGAGAGAAACAAAGCGAGTAGTGACTCTAGAGTCATATATATGACTCTAGAGTCATATATATGTGAGAGAAACAAAGCGAGTAGTGACTCTAGAGTCATATATATGTGAGAGAAACAAAGCGAGAGTCATATATATGTGAGAGAAACAAAGTAGTAGCTCTCTAGAGTCATATGTATGTGAGAGAAACAAAGTTAGTAGCTTACTAGAGTCATATATATGTGAGAGAAACAAAGCGAGTAGTAGTCATATGTATGTGAGAGAAACTCTAGAGTCATATGTATGTGAGAGAAACAAAGCGAGTAGCGACTCTAGAGTCATATATATGTGAGAGAAACAAAGCGAGTAGCGACTCTAGAGTCATATATATGTGAGAGAAACAAAGCGAGTAGTGACTCTAGAGTCATATATATGTGAGAGAAAACAAAGCGGTAGCGACTCTAGAGTCATATATATGTGAGGGAAACAAAGCGGTAGTGACTCTAGAGTCATATATATGTGAGAGAAACAAAGCGAGTAGCGACTCTAGAGTCATATATATGTGAGGGAAACAAAGCGAGTAGTGACTCTAGAGTCATATATATGTGAGAGAAACAAAGCGAGTACACCCTAAAAAATGCTGGGTTATTTCATCTACCCAACCGCTGGGTTATGAAATGTTTTACCCATTATGGGTTATTTATATGGAAGTTGGATTATTTTGTGCAACTCATGTGTTGAGTCAAAATCCATCAACCCAACATACATCGGTTGACCCAGCACTTGGGTTGTTTGTGCTTCGAACGTCATCAGATCATCAGCAGAGTCCACACACCGAGCGCTTGTCACAGCAGAGAACCAGTCTGGTCATCCAACGAGGCAAATACATAATAAAAGGTTTGTGTACACTAGCTACATGTCTAATTCACATTGTCTGTGTTGCGTTACCTATTAAAGTACTATCTTTATATTGTGAGGCTAGTTGGTTAGTTTGGCTAACAACGTAGCTAGCTAACGTTAGCCATTTAGCCGTTATCATGGAAGCATGTATAGCCTTACAGCTTATCCGTTTGGTCTGAATTATATTAATGAATTAATGAAACAAGTTCAAAATGCCCATGGGCATATGGTCATGTTTATTGAGTTCACCAGGCTAATTTGCCAGCTAGTTTCAAGCTAGCCAGGTAATTCGGCAGTTATCTAGCTAGCTAGCTAGCTAGATAGTTTACTAGCCAACTGGCTGTCAGTTAGTTGCTTTGCTAGCTATATTATTTTAACTGGCTGTAAATGAACGCGCTTGTTTTTCCTTGAAGCTTTTAATGTGAAATGTGAAGGCATAACAGTGTATGACTGATTAAAGTATGTAAAAACAGTGAGATAACCTGATATGTCTGACTAAATGCATTTATGTGCATTTATTTAAGTAATGTGGTGACCCACAATAGATAAGAACAAATGCTTATTTAAAATGGCGGCCTGGCAAACGACAAGGGCCACTTGAGTTAAGGGTTAAGAAATATATAATAAAAAGTTTGGGAACCACTGCTGTACTGTTGTACTGACACTCGTGCCCTGAAGGCTATGCTTTGAGCAGCCACAAATATTCTTGTAAAAGGTAAAAACAATTTACATGCATGCAATTTGTCATATGAATTGTATAGATAGAGAGGGAGGATTGTGATGCTAAATAAAATGGCTGTTATCTTCACATTGGATTACATTCTGCTGTTAGTCTGCATTGCTTTTACATGGTGATATCTGAATAGTTAATACAATAGCAATTGTATCTTTGCTTAAGCTCTTTTTGTGTTTGTTTCAGATCAACGGATAGCTTTGTCATTAACACTTTGACAGAGTGCCAGACCTTGTCGAAAGATTTAAAAGGTAAGAAATATGTTTTCCCATCCACAGCATATCAAGTCTGCATTGCTACTAAAGCCCTTTTCAGACATGAATTCTTATGAAATATAATTTCCTCTTTTTTTTCAATAGCTTCCACGTAATATGTCAAAGTGACTCCAATAGATGAATAGAGCCGGCCACTGGATTCCTGGAGGAAAGGCTGCGGAACGTCAGGAAGCGGCTGAGATCAACCAGCAGGTCGCAGAGCACGGCACAGACACCACCACAAACGCCAGATGATGGCGCTCTAGCAAGGGCTCTCATACCAGGTAATTATTAAACTGAAAAATTATTTGATGAAGCAAAACATCCATATTTCAGTGAATGACAACTTTCTTGTTCTTTTTTACAGACTGTACCATATCAGACGAACGTGGGTCACAGCTTAAAGAATGGTTGAGAAATAATTCTCAGCCCCTCAGCCAGATAGAGACCTACATGCGGAACACAGCAGTCTACAGGGCCAAGTGGATTAGGGACAACAATTGGACCATCGATCAGATCCTCGAAGAGTTCCCTCACCTAATGACCAAAGGCATGGTAGGTATAGGGAAATATGATCTTACATATAAGGATGCATTGTTTATAATGTTTTATTAGTGTGCCACATTGAATTGGTTTTAAAAATGTGTTTTCCATTTTATAGATTGCACAGGCTTGTCCTGCATGGGGATGCTGCATCAAAGTTGTTTGAAACTTGGTCACGTGAAATGCCAGGGGGGGAGATAAAGTTTATTCAAAGTAGAATACTTGCTTGCAAGTAGAGCTAATGGCTCTTAATAGCAGCTTTTTAATAGGAATTTGAATTTGTTCACTATAGACCTGTTGAATGTTCAGCCAGTTCATTCGTAATTGTTGTTTTGCTCTGAATGTTTTCCTACCTGAGTGATATGAACTGCACCAGTTCCACTATATTGTTGATATAATAAATTTTTTTCAAAGATTCCATTATGTTGTTTTGTTTTTGTATTGTTTAAGTGTTTATTAAATAATATATGCATACATCTAGCATGTATTCTGTTCTAGGTTTGTAGTTTAACAGTTTTATTGCAATTTATTTTCTTAAATTGTACTGTAATGTGTTAGAATTAATCTGGCATATAGGTTAATTTTGCCCAGCATTCGGGTACACTATATAACAAATATGTAGTTGAATCAACCCAGAATTGTAATTAATTTGACCCAGCATTTGGGTACACTATATAACAAATATGTAGTTGAATCAACCCAAAATTGTAATTAATTTGACCCAGCATTTGGGTACACTATATAACAAATATGTAGTTGAATCAACCCAGAATTATAATTAATTTGACCCAGCATTTGGGTACACTATATAACAAATGTATGTAGTTGAATCAACCCAGAATTATAATTAATTTGACCCAGCATTTGGGTAGAATATTTAACTCATCTGTTGGGTTAAAAATCAGCAACCCATCTTGCTGGGTCAAATTAACTACTGTTGGTCCGGTGCAATAGTGATCCAGCGGTTGGGTTATAAAACAACCCAAGTTGGGTTATTTTTAACCCATCATTTTTGAGTGTGTAGTGACTCTAGAGTCATATATATGTGAGAGAAACAAAGCGAGTAGTGACTCCAGAGTCATATATATGTGAGAGAAACAAAGCGAGTAGCGACTCTAGAGTCATATATATGTGAGAGAAACAAAGCGAGTAGCGACTCTAGAGTCATATATATGTGAGAGAAACAAAGCGAGTAGTGACTCTAGAGTCATATATATGTGAGAGAAACAAAGCGAGTAGTGACTCTAGAGTCATATATATGTGAGAGAAACAAAGCGAGTAGCGACTCTAGAGTCATATATGTGAGAGAAACAAAGCGAGTAGAGACTCTAGAGTCATATATATGTGAGAGAAACAAAGCGAGTAGTGACTCTAGAGTCATATATATGTGAGAGAAACAAAGCGAGTGGCGACTCTAGAGTCATATATATGTGAGAGAAACAAAGCGAGTAGCGACTCTAGAGTCATATATATGTGAGAGAAACAAAGCGAGTAGCGACTCTAGAGTCATATATATGTGAGAGAAACAAAGCGAGTAGTGACTCTAGAGTCATATATATGTGAGAGAAACAAAGCGAGTAGCGACTCTAGAGTCATATATATGTGAGAGAAACAAAGCGAGTAGCAACTCTAGAGTCTTATATATGTGAGGGAAACAAAGCGAGTAGCGACTCTAGAGTCATATATATGTGAGGGAAACAAAGCGAGTAGCGACTCTAGAGTCATATATATGTGAGAGAAACAAAGCGAGTAGCGACTCTAGAGTCATATATATGTGAGAGAAACAAAGAGAGTAGCGACTCTAGAGTCATATATATGTGAGAGAAACAAAGTGAGTAGCGACTCTAGAGTCATATTTATGTGAGAGAAACAAAGTGAGTAGCGAGTCTAGAGTCATATATATGTGAGAGAAACAAAGTGAGTAGCGACTCTAGAGTCATATTTATGTGAGAGAAACAAAGTGAGTAGCGAGTCTAGAGTCATATATATGTGAGAGAAACAAAGTGAGTAGCGACTCTAGAGTCATATATATGTGAGAGAAACAAAGTGAGTAGCGAGTCTAGAGTCATATATATGTGAGACAAACAAAGCGAGTAGTGACTCTAGAGTCATATATATGTGAGGGAAACAAAGCGAGTAGCGACTCTAGAGTCATATATATGTGAGGGAAACAAAGCGAGTAGCGACTCTAGAGTCATATATATGTGAGAGAAACAAAGCGAGTAGCGACTCTAGAGTCATATATATGTGACCACGGTGGGAAATCTGGAGTTAACGTTAACTATCTCTTTGATATCATGTTGTTAACGGAGACGGAGAACCAGGAAATGCGTCGGGGATATGTCAATGGGAAAAGCAAGCTACTAAGCCACGCCCACGGCAGTCGCTATGACGACCAGCCACGCTGGGGCGATACTACGCTGAGGCGATACTAAAATCTGCAATGGAAAATGGACGCACAGCGAGTCGAGTCGAGTAGAGTCGAGTAGAGTCGAGGCGAGTCGAGTAGGAACCATGTAATGGAAAAACGCCAAAGGATACTGGTCTCCATCCGTTTATGAAAATAGCCGGCCACGTGGAAACGTAGCATCAGACTGGTTCTCGTTGTGTTTGTGTTTGTGGGTTTTAGCTTCATTAAAATGGGAGTGAAAGTTAGCTTCACTTTAAGCTACATGTACACTTCTACGTTTTAATTTCAAAACAACTATCTTTCGCTACGTTTGCGCCTCGCGTCCTCACTACTGCTGCGTTTCTGAGCCTGGAGACATTTGGAAACACTGCTGCCCCCGATTTTGGTTTGAAAACTGCAGGGTAGCTTCGTAGTCTGGTAGAAGACAAACGGAGATGTTCAGAAACATCGATGCAAGTCAGTCTTATCGGTTAGCCCAGATGCTCACGAGTCTCTGAGCTAGAGTCCAAGTCAGGTCTCTGAGCTAAAGTCCAAGTCAGGTCTCAGGTCTCTGAGCTAGAGTCCAAGTCAGGTCTCAGGTCTCTGAGCTAGAGTCCAAGTCAGGTCTCAGGACTCTGAGCTAGAGTCCAAGTCAGGTCTCAAGTCTCTGAGCTAGAGTCCAAGTCAGGTCTCAGGTCTCTGAGCTAGAGTCCAAGTCAGGTCTCAGGTCTCTGAGCTAGAGTCCAAGTCAGGTCTCAGGACTCTGAGCTAGAGTCCAAGTTAGGTCTCAGGTCTCTGAGCTAGAGTCCAAGTCAGGTCTCAGGTCTCTGAGCTAGAGTCCAAGTCAGGTCTCAAGTCTCTGAGTTAGAGTCCAAGTCAGGTCTCAGGACTCTGAGCTAGAGTCCAAGTCAGGTCTCAGGACTCTGAGCTAGAGTCAAAGTCAGGTCTCAGGTCTCTGAGCTAGAGTCCAAGTCAGGTCTCAAGTCTCTGAGCTAGAGTCCAAGTCAGGTCTCAAGTCTCTGAGTTAGAGTCCAAGTCAGGTCTCAGGACTCTGAGCTAGAGTCAAAGTCAGGTCTCAGGTCTCTGAGCTAGAGTCCAAGTTAGGTCTCAAGTCTCTGAGCTAGAGTCCAAGTCAGGTCTCAAGTCTCTGGTGGTTATTGGGATCTGCGAGGTTGTTGTGTTTCAGTCTCAACGGCCAATGTTTCTCCTCCTGACTGGGTCTTATCCAGCGGTGTAGTCTACGTGATACGCAGGTATACGCAGTATACTCACTAAAGAGAGCTCTGGGATTTCCGTATACCCACTTAAAAATGTCCAATGTCACGCAACAACATACTTTCCATTATATGTTAGATATGTTGAACGTCATCTGTGTTCTTTTTCTTCGCATAGGCTAAATAAAGGGATATTTCCACAGTAAATTGGTTCATTAAGTGTATCCAAATGCAGGAAGTGAAGTTGTTGACGCTCAAAACTTCCCTGGGGGAGGACACCCAGACCCCCCCACTATGATGTGCCTCCCATTCCCCAAAGGCAGATTCTGGCCCATATATATAGGCCAATATATTCATATATATAGTACAGCATACATACTACAATACCCTAGACTACACCACTGGTCTTATCGGTCATGATGTGTTGCTATGCTAGCGTAGCAGTGTAGATCTAGTGTTCGTGGTGAAACACCGGTGGATAATAACTGGTTCACCAGATGATAAGAGGCGGTATTCAGCAGCAGAGAGAGAGAGAAAGAGGGAGAGAATGGATAGAGAGAATGGAGAGAGTGTGTTTACTGGGAACACTGGTCCTTATCATCACCATCGTCTGGGGAACTCCTGGGAACAGGAAACACTTCTCAGTGGCTCACAGTGACCGAAACAAAGAGCTGTCTGACACACACACACACACACACACACACACACAGAGAGACACACACACACACACACACACACACACACACACACAGAGAGACACACACACACATGTGCGCACACACACACACACACACACACACACGGGAAGACAACACACACACACACACACACACACAGAGAGAGACACACACACACACACACGTGCACGCACACACACACACACACACACACACACACACACACACACACACACACAGGAAGACAACACACACACACACACACACACACAGAAGAACACACACACACATATATACGGGAAGACAACACACACACACACACACACACACACACACACACACACACACACACACACACACACACACACACACACACACTATCTTCTGTTAACGTGACCCAGTTTCAGGTGCTCGTGGATTAAGCTCCAACACTTTCTCCCCCATTTTCCCTCTCTCCTTCCTCCCTTCCTCTCTCCTTCCCTCTTTCCTTCCTCCCTTCCTCTCTCCTTCCTCTTTCCTTCCTCCCTTCCTCTCTTCATCCTCCCTTCCTCTCTCCTTCCTCCCTCCCTATCTCCTTCCTCTCTTCCCTCATCATTTATGTCCTACCCATCCTCCTTTCTTTCTCCAACAAAATCTCCCTCCTTTATTCTCTCCAGATCCGTTTCCTCCTTTTTCACTCATCCTCCTCCTCTCCTTCTCGCATGTGCTTTTTCTTTTTCCTTCCTCCTCTCTGTCTTTCCGGCTCCTACCAAAACGATTATCCTCTCTCCTTCTCTTGTTTTTTCTTCCTCCACCAACACTTTTCTTCCTCCTCTCTGTTCTCATATCTCTCTCATTTCTCTAGCAGAATAACCTCCTTCATTATTCGCTCTTCAGAGCATTTTCCTCATTGTCACAGACACTCCTCTCTCCTCCCCTTTCATCTCCATCTTCCTTCCGTTTCCTTTCCTCCTCTACTTCATCCACTCCTCCTTCTCTCCTCCCTCTGCAGCTTAGCTAATAAACACAACATTCACATTTACTGATTAGAGCTCTTCCTCATCTTCATGTCTTTAAAGGACCCTATTCCCCCTTGTATTTGTGTCTAAGTGACTAATGTGAACAACAATCTCTGAAACTGGTCCAGTATTGAGTGATAACGCTGTAACCAGCAGCTGTGAACCGGGCTGTAATGTAACCCTACAGGACTAATGTTCAGCATCAGTTAGAGTCACTAAAAGTTCTGTTGTTGCCGTTGACAGACTCAGATTATTATTCTAAGTGTCTGACAACATTATGGGATGGATCACTACAGAGATAGATCTTTTAGTTAAAGAGTAAGATCCTTTTTAGTTTTAACATGAAACAGCCCCGAAATCACCATCACCAAACTCCACCAGACTCCATGTAAATAATCAGGACTTTTAGCGTGTATAGAGCCAGCATATCTCCACCAGACTCCATGTAAATAATCAGGACTTTTGGTGTGTATAGAGCCAGCATATCTCCACCAGACTCCATGTTAATAATCAGGACTTTTAGCATGTATAGAGCCAGCATATCTCCACCAGACTCCATGTAAATAATCAGGACTTTTGGTGTGTATAGAGCCAGCATATCTCCACCAGACTCCATGTAAATAATCAGGACTTTTAGCATGTATAGAGCCAGCATATCTCCACCAGACTCCATGTAAATAATCAGGACTTTTAAGCGTGTATAGAGCCAGCATATCTCCACCAGACTCCATGTAAATAATCAGGACTTTTGGTGTGTATATCTCCACCAGAGCCAGCATATATCTCCACCAGACTCCATGTAAATAATCAGGACTTTTAGCGTGTATAGAGCCAGCATATCTCCACCAGACTCCATGTAAATAATCAGGACTTTTAGCGTGTATAGAGCCAGCATATCTCCACCAGACTCCATGTAAATAATCAGGACTTTTAATCAGGACTTTTAGTATAGAGCCAGCATATCTACACATGTAAATGGGTGAATTAAGGGTTTATTTCAACCAAACCAGAGTGGTGATTGTTGGAACAGTGGAAAGATGAACCAAGACGGCTTTTGGTAATTTTATTTAGTTTCTGTCCATTTTTGAATGAAGTGTGTTTTACGATGATAAAAGTCCTGATTATTTACATGGAGTCTGGTGGGTTTGGTGATGGCATTAGTTTACTGCAGATAAAGGATGACATCAGTGCCGATTACAGAACAGGAAAGAGGAAAATAACTCAAATAAAAGCTTCAGTTAAAACCATGAGATGTGGCTGAAAGCTCAGAGAAAAGCCTGTAAGTAGATCATTAGTTTAGATTGTTTTGTAAAAAAATATAATGAATAATAATAATCCCTAATTAATCCATAATCAAAACTACTGATTAGTTTGTTTTTCCCAATTACAATTAAGGAGCTGGTTCATTAACTATGTGAGACACACACACACACACACACACACACACACACACACACACACACACACACACACACACACAGTGCAGTCTGTCGGAGTGTGTGTATTGTTTTTCGGAAGTCTAACCATGTTCAGATTTAGACTGGGTGTGGCAGCAGTTTAACACACACACACACACACACACACACACACACACACACACACACACACACACAGAGGGGAAGCAGAAACTTGCTTTTCATTTAGACCACACACAGTTTTACAAGTGTGTGTGTGTGTGTGTGTGTGTGTGTGTGTGTGTGTGTGTGTGTGAGACGTCAGGCTAAAACGTGACCTTAGGGACAAACTTTATAGATTTAGCTGTAAAACATGGCCAATAGAGAGAGAGGGAGCGAGAGTGAGAGGGGGGAGAGGAGAGAGCGAGAGAGGGAGTGAGAGCGAGACAGGGAGAGAGAGAGAGAGAGAGAGAGAGAGAGAGAGGGGGGGTCGAGTAATGAGGGTGAGAAGGACAGGAAGAGAGAGAAAAGAAAGAGAAGATACGAAAGAAAGAGAGAGATGAAGTCATTTCCCAAGGTGAGTCCTGACGATGCACAGACACACAGCTGTGATAAACTGTGTGTTTGTGTGTGTGTGTGTGTGTGTGTGTTATACTAAGTATTTATCGGAGACTCCTGACTGAGAATGAAGAGCCATTAATCAGCTGGCGAGGACACGGTTAGAGAAATCGAGCCCGAGACGTGAGCCACCTGGATCTATTCTGCAGCTCGTTGTAAATGACCTACTCAGCTTAACACTGAACTCACCTCTCTGAGTTAGTGGAGGAGATGGCTTACACGTTGGGTCACTTTGTTATACCGGTCTGGGCATGACAGCAGCACGTCTTTGTGTTTGTCTCACATTGCCAGCTCGATCTCCACAGCGCTGTGAGTAAGGTCTGGCTACACCACAGATGCATTGTGGGTTGCTTGGATTTCTTTAAACCAATCACAAATCGTCTTGGACGGAGCCACGGTGGCTCTGCTAAATAGTCTCGGGACACACACACACACACACACACACACACACACACACACACACACACACACACACACACACACACACACACACACACACACACACACACACACACACACACACACACACACACACACACACACACGTGTTTAGAGGTGCCTCCTAAACACCTGCATTAATTACTGTGGCAGTGAAACCATACAGAGAGAGAGAGAGAGTTACAAGTCACTAAATTAAATAAGTACAGGAAACACACACACACACACACACACACACACACACACCCTGGCAAACTGCCACACACACTCGGAGGTCAAACAGTTAGGTAAACAGAGTAAATCATTACTGTGCTCTCTGGCAGGTTCAAACCCGTTAGCACTGCGACACACCAACGCTAATACACTAACTACCCTTACACACACACACACACACACACACACACACACACACACACACACACACACACACACACACACACACACACACACACACACACACACACAAGACAAAAGGCTACTTAGCACCGACCCTCTAACATCTGAAATGTGTAGCTAGTGGTGATTTCTCTTTTCCTTTTCCAGGTTAACATTTTCTTCAGTAGCTGACAAAATATTGTAAATTCAACCGTCTACTTATTATATTTTGCTTATGACTGATGACTTGTTATTGTAATTGTATCTTGCATTCCTTACTGATGCCTCCTGCTGCTACGCTGCACATGTCCCCACTGTGGGAAGAAGAAAGGATTCTCTTATTTTAGGGCTGCGCAAATAATCGAATTTGGATTTTGCAAATCCAAATTTGCAATTTGCAATTTCAATTTGCAATTTCAGATTTCGTCTCCCAGCGATCACAAAAACAACGTAAACAGGAAGGGAAAAAAACGATTAGTTTGCGCTTCACGTTTTGCAAGTTAACTCTTATTATTTTGTCTCGTGTTCTGAAGGGGGAATTCAAAAAGATCAAACAGGGGGAAATATCAAAGGGAATTTTAACGGTTCAAAGTCTTTTCACTGTTGATTTGCCCACGAGGGGTTATGAGTAATAAACACACACAAAAACACAGAAGAAGAAGTGGATTCCTTGACTTGACTTGAGTTTGGGTGTCTTGTTCCGATATAGACGGGGTAGGGACCTCTTCCATGTCTCGGTCTCATAATCCAGACTGATTATTACGTCATGCATACTCGCTTTTTAGCGTGTTTATCAACGCAATTTGGCCTCCATTGACTTACATCACCTTGCGATTGCGTGTGAATTGATGCCGTAGCGAGAAGGAATGAAAGGGCGAAAATCCGTGTAGGGTGGCTTGTTTCTCATTAGCTCGGCATATCCATCTGGGACAGGGGTCACCAACCTTTTTGTAACTGAGAGCTACTTCATGGGTATTGAGTCATACGAAGGGCTACCAGTTTGATACACTCTTCTGAAATAACAAATGTGCTCAATTTGCCTTTAGTTATATATGGTTATTAATGATTAATTATACTCATCTATGTGAAGACACTGATCCTGTTAATGATTTCTCATTATCAATAATTATCAACAATGACTCAACAAGGTGGGAAACTGATAATATCAATATTCAATTTCCATTTTTAGAACAGGTCTGAGGGCTACTCATGTGGTCCTTGGGGGCCACCTGGTGCCCGCGGGCACCGTGTTGGTGACCCCTGATCTGGGAACTTACCATTAGAGAACTTTTGGGAAGGGGGAGAAAATCCTGGTTAGCTGATTGGATAAACCATCTGTCTATCACCACCTATAGTTGGTGATAGACGGGCCAAATCAACCAATCAGATCAAAGTCTTGCCGAAACCAGTCGGGAGAAGAGCAAAAACATCTTTTCCTCCGAGAAAAGCCTCCAGAGCTGTTTTTTGCTCTTCTTTCAGTGAAGGACCAATCAGCGTTGGTTTTGAGGCGGGTTTAGGTGGTGATAGACAGATGGTTTATCCAATCAGCTAACCAGGATTTTCAGACAGCGGTAGCCCTAATTCTGTTAGCTGCTCACCAATGCTTTTTCCTCTTGGATCCTTCTTTTGGAATATGGACCAGGAACCTGAAATGGGGTCTTTTATTCTTTTATTCCTAAATTCTCGTTACACAAACGGCAAATCTCCTTTACCGACATGTTGCTAGCTTGCTGAGCTAACGAGCTATGCTTTGCCTGCAGCAGCAGCAGGGGTAGCCTGGCTCGTGGTTGTATTTTCATACACTTCGTGGATCTGATTGGTTGATTTGGCCCCGTCTATCACCAACTATAGGTGGTGATAGACAGATGGTTTATCCAATCAGCTAACCAGGATTTTCACCCCCTCCCAAAAGTTCTCCAACGGTAAGTTCCCAGATGGATATGCCGAGCTAATGCGAAGCGATCCATCTGGTGGAGTCAGGTTAACCAGACTGATCTGCGAATGGAAAACTTGAGCTCGCCAGATCAGGACGGTGTCACGAGGCTACGATGGGTCCAACAACACGGGACTTTCAGCCAGGAGACCGGGGGATCGAGTCCCACGTGTGGCGTTTCCTAAACCCAACCGTAGCCTTGCGCTAACACGCCACGTGGCTTTAGAAAAGTGGCTTGTATGTACACGCTGTGACTAGGGCTGGGCGATATATCGATATTAAAAATATATCGATATATTTTTAAATGAGATATGGAATTAGACCATATCACATATATCGATATAGTTCAAATGTGATCCTTGCTCCCATAGATATATACACAGATGTCGCCTTGAGGTTCTAAACATACGTCAAAACCGCCGCCATCTTGGAACAGAGGTCCGAAGCATTCAGATCAACGCTAAAGATGCCGCACTTTTGTACTGCTTAATTATGTTCGATAGAGGAAATGAAAAGAACAAACAGTAATGAATAACATTTAACAGGTGACAATGTGTTTTATGATTATGTATGCCGCCTTGACCAGCAACCTGAGCTCCGGCGGCAGCGGGAGGCGGAGAGCTCCGTGGCGGCCGCAGCGTCTCTTCCCCGGGAAAAACACAGCTTTGCCTCGCTGCTGCGCTGTCCCCGCTGATCCGGATCGGACCAGCCAAAGACAGAATGGTGATCGGTAGGATCTTACACGTAGTCCAGGACGACCTGTATGTCGATATCGGGCGAAAGTTCCACTAAGTTTGCCGGCGGCAGGCGGACGGAGAGAAGCTACAGCGGGGCAGCAGAGACCGTCTGCAGCTGCAGGATCTGGAGCTCAGTGCCCGTTAAAATGACATGTAACGCATAAATACATACAGAAATAAATAGTGGAGGAATGAGCCTGGACATTTCAGTCTGTTTTAAACTTCACCTTGAAGCAGAAACTCTTAGTTCAGAAGGGTGAAGTTTCCGTTTGGACTCAGATCTGTGAACCGATCATAATAAATATTCTTTGTATTAACACATTAATTAGTTTCTTTGTTTTGTAGTCGATAGTTCATCTTTTAGTTTACTCAAGTGGAAGCAGTATCAAGTGGAAGAATGGGACTATAAACCTAGGCTTACAGGCATGAGGCATTACATTTTGAACAAAGTAGATTATATTAATATCAAAAGCTTAATTGACCTTTGGAACGAATCACAAATATGGAGCTTTGATTTCAAAAAAGGTACTCCTGTTATACAGTATTTATGTTTACATTTTATTGTTATTTGAACAGCTGAGCATTTAATCATGAACCAGGTGAAGAAACCGGTTTATTATTTATTTGATTTTGCAACTGTTTCTATGAAACTACTTGTGACATGTCATATTTGATTTTGGCTTTGACTGAACATTTGCTCTCACTTTGCGGAAAAAAATATCGGGATATATATCGTATATCGATATTCAGCCAAAATATATCGGGATATGACTTTTGGTCCATATCGCCCAGCCCTAGCTGTGACGCTGCAGACTGCCTACGCTGTATACAGCGTAGGCAAACACGCGGATAGCTCAAAATGCGTACAGATAACACGCCACTTGGCTTTAGGAAAGTGGCGTGTAAGTTTACGCAAAGTCATGATGTAATGTTGCATGATCGCTCCATGTTCACAGCTAAATGAGCTCTTGTCAGCTGTAGTTAACGGTGATGTAGAAGTATACGTTCAGAGCTAACTAGCTTAGTGCTGATACAGCTCTCTGTGTATACCTGTTAGCATTAGCTTTGAATCATTGTGTTCAGACTGTGTGAATGGAAGTCAGCTCTGTGGTTTTACATGTTGTTTGTGTTTTGCCAGATCACAAACTACACAAATGGAAAGATTAAAATCTGCTATTTTTAATGACAGAAGCTATAATAAAACTAATTATGTAAGTCTGCACAGCAGGTTCTAACTTTATCACAGGAGCTGATCCCACATCTGATGTCAACTGAAAACATCTGGAAACACACACATATATATATATATATACACACACACACACACACACACACACACACACACACACACACACACACACACACACACACACACACACAGAGTTGTATTACACCTTTATGGAAACAAAATGATATTCGACACACACAGGAATATATAAACAGGCAAACAAATGCATGTAAGCACAAAAACATAACCCAAGGGAACTCAATAACCACATACACACACACACACACACACACACACATTGTGCAGCCTCTTAGTCACCCGTACAAACCAAAGCCTCGACTTGCCAGACAGAGCCATCAACCCATTTAAACCCTGAGCCCCTGGCGCTGTGACACACAGACACACAGACACACACACACACACACACACACACACACACACACACACACACACACACACACACACACACACACACACACACACACAGGATTTATGAGCAGCTTGTTGGCCCCTGGCAGCAGCTGCTCGTCCAGGCGGAGACATAAATCTAGACCCAGGCTTCAGCCCGGGCCTGTTCTCCTTGATCCATTTAGAGCCCATTAAATGGAGGGAGGTGATACTGAGACCAGGACTCGGGAGCTCTGTGGCCCCAACAGAACACCGAGCAGTGACAGAGATACGCAGCCAGGTGTTCTAACATCAACAGGAAGTGAGTTAGTGTAGTCTGGCTGCTGGTTGGAGCTGGAGCAGTAACACAGATACTGTAGCCGATAAAGATACTTTAAAACTTCAAGTGCCTGATCGCAGCAGTTTGCTGGTCCTACCAGACTCTGGTCCACTAGCCTGGTCCTACCAGACTCTGGTCCACTAGCCTGGTCCTACCAGACTCAGGTCCACTAGCCTGGTCCTACTAGACTCTGGTACATTAGCCTGGTCCTACCAGACTCTGGTACATTATCCTGGTCCTACCAGACTCTGGTACACTATCCTGGTCCTACCAGACTCTGGTCCATTAGTCTGGTCCTACCAGACTCTGGTACATTAGTCTGGTCCTACCAGACTCTGGTACACTAGCCTGGTTCTACCAGACTCTGGTACATTAGCCTGGTCCTACCAGACTCTGGTACATTAGCCTGTTCCTACCAGACTCTGGTATACTAGCCTGGTCCTACCAGACTCTGGTACATTAGCCTGGTCCTACCAGACTATGGTACATTAGCCTGGTCCGCCGTTGATTACGGGAAGATGTTTACGTAGGTGGAGCGTTGAATGCAGTAGGCTGTGAGGAAGTGGACATGGATCTGGTGAGCAGTAGGCTGTGAGGAAGTGGACATGGATCTGGTGAGCAGTAGGCTGTGAGAAAGTGGACATGGATCTGGTGAGCAGTAGGCTGTGAGAAAGTGGACATGGATCTGGTGAGCAGTAGGCTGTGAGAAAGTGGACATGGATCTGGTGAGCAGTAGTCTGTGAGGAAGTGGACATGGATCTGGTGATCAGTAGGCTGCGAGGAAGTGGACATGGATCTGGTGAGCAGTAGGCTGTGAGGAAGTGGACATGGATCTGATGAGCAGTAGGCTGTGAGAAAGTGGACATGGATCTGGTGAGCAGTAGGCTGTGAGGAAGTGGACATGGATCTGGTGAGCAGAAAAAGTTGTTTGGCAGTACTTTCAGTCAAAAGAAGACCATTCAGGTCCAGCTACATGTTCAATCTGTTCAATGCTGATTGGTCTGGTGGTGGCGAGGACCCTAAACTATACACAACATGGCAGCTGTTACAACATCTGGTCTGAAACATCTGAAAGAATACGAGTTGTGCACGAAGGAATCTCCAGACAGCAGCCAGAATGCAGCAACTTCAGGTACAGCAAAGGAAGGACAGTCACAGCTAAAAACTGGTTTTAACCAGACGGTGCCTGTCCCGGGCTGTCAGCTGTTCTCCCTACAGCGGGAGCGGAGCTACCGAACGGCCGGCTGCTTGTTAGCTAACGTTAGCTTACTACTTCCACCCCCCCAACATGCCTTCATCATACACTGGTTAGTGAAAACCTCATCTGGTGATAGCGATGTGCTTTCCTACGATGTGAAAAGAGTGTGTGTGTGTGTGTGTATAGAGAGGAGCAGCCTGTATATAGTGATGGAGTACTGTGACGGAGGAGATCTGATGAAGAAGATCAACATGCAGAGAGAGCAGAGTCTTCTTCATCGTGGAGCAGGCGAGGAGCCTCCCCATGTAAAATAGAGCTGGACTCAAACAGCCTCCCAGAGTAAACCTGAGCTGTGTGTTCCTCAGGTCGTGGACTGGTGTGAATTCAACGTTAAGTTGGTACGTTTAACCATTTTAGAGGCTGTGGACATTGTTTCTTTCATTCATGTGTTTACTGTGTTCATGGTCCGAGGATGGGAGGAGGAGTCAGCCCAATCCCAACCAGTGGATTCAGCCTGAACCCCAAAAATAATCTGGATTAGGTGCATCCCAAGTAAAAAAGCATTGAACTCGAGACGCAGCCCTATTGCAGCCATTAGTCCACATTGATACTTGTCTTTTATGTGTTTAAATTAACTGACTGCGTGATTCTGTTTGCATGTCTGTTCGTCTGAAGTATTTTGAATTGAATCCAACACACACGAGGAGGCGGGGGACAGTTAAATAAATGTCCTCTACGTCTCCAGAACTATGCGAGTGTGTTTATTTTGCTTGCTGTTGTTTATTTGCAGGAGGAAAGAGGCAGCAGTGGATCGGAGGGGGGGCTGCTGCACGTGCTCAGTAGGTTCCCACGTCTGGAAGGCTCTCACGCAGCTGTGATGTCACAGTGATGTCACTCACCTATCCCGGATGTTGTATTTATTTATTTTTTATTTAAAGATCACGAACACACTTGTTGCCACGGCAACAGAGGATAAACTCCAAAATTCAATTTATAGCCAATCACAACAAAAA
>NC_041337.1:36541513-36561513 GCF_004354835.1 Perca flavescens | reverse complement strand
TGACGGAGAGGAGGACAGGCGACAGGCTGACTGACTGACTGAGAGGAAGACAGGCTGACTGACGGAGAGGACGACAGGCTGACTGACGGAGAGGAAGACAGGCTGACTGACGGAGAGGAAGACAGGCTGACTGACTGAGAGCAAGACAGGCTGACTGACGGAGAGGAAGACAGGCTGACTGACGGAGAGGAAGACAGGCTGACTGACGGAGAGGAAGACAGGCTGACTGACGGAGAGGAAGACAGGTTGACAGACGGAGAGGAAGACAGGCTGACAGACTGAGAGCAAGACAGGCTGACAGACTGAGAGAGGAAGACAGGCTGACAGACTGGAGAGGAAGACAGGCTGACAGACTGAGAGGAAGACAGGCTGACAGACTGAGAGCAAGACAGGCTGACAGGCTGACAGAGGAGGAAGACAGGCTGACTGACGGAGAGGAAGACAGGCTGACAGACTGAGGCTGACTGGAAAGACAGGCTGACTGACGGAGAGAGGAAGACAGGCTGACTGACTGAGAGCAAGACAGGCTGACTGACGGAGGGAAGACAGGCTGACAGACTGAGAGGAAGACAGGCTGACTGACGGAGAGGAAGACAGGACTGAGAGCAAGACAGGCTGACTGAGAGAGGAAGACAGGCTGACTGACGGAGAGGAAGACAGGCTGACAGACTGAGAGCAAGACAGGCTGACTGACGGAGAGGAAGACAGGCTGACTGACGGAGAGGAAGACAGGCTGACTGACGGAGAGGAAGACAGGCTGACAGACTGAGAGCAAGACAGGCTGACTGACGGAGAGGAAGACAGGCTGACTGGATCGAGGAAGACAGGCTGACAGACTGAGAGCAAGACAGGCTGACTGAGAGGAAGACAGGCTGACTGATTGGAGAGGAAGACAGGCTGACTGACAGGCTGACAGACTGAGAGGAAGACAGGCTGACTGACGGAGAGGAAGACAGGCTGACTGACGGAGAGGAAGACAGGCTGACTGACGGAGAGGAAGACAGGCTGACAGACTGAGAGCAAGACAGGCTGACTGACGGAGAGGAAGACAGGCTGACAGACGGAGAGGAAGACAGGCTGACTGACGGAGAGGAAGACAGGCTGACAGACTGAGAGCAAGACAGGCTGACTGAGAGGAAGACAGGCTGACTGACGGAGAGGAAGACAGGCTGACTGACGGAGAGGAAGACAGGCTGACTGACTGAGAGCAAGACAGGCTGACTGACGGAGAGGAAGACAGGCTGACAGACGGAGAGGAAGACAGGCTGACTGACGGAGAGGAAGACAGGCTGACAGACTGAGAAAGACAGGCTGACTGACGGAGAGGAAGACAGGCTGACTGACGGAGAGGACAGGCACAGACTGAGAGCAAGACAGGCTGACTGACGGAGAGGAAGACAGGCTGACTGACGGAGAGGAAGACAGGCTGACTGACGGAGAGGAAGACAGGCTGACTGACTGAGAGCAAGACAGGGAGAGGAAGACTGACTGACGGAGAGGAAGACAGGCTGACTGACTGAGAGAGAAGACAGGCTGACTGACGGAGAGGAAGACAGGCTGACAGACGGAGAGGAAGACAGGCTGACTGACGGAGAGGAAGACAGGCTGACAGACTGAGAGCAAGACAGGCTGACTGACGGAGAGGAAGACAGGCTGACTGACGGAGAGGAAGACAGGCTGACAGACTGAGAGCAAGACAGGCTGACTGACGGAGAGGAAGACAGGCTGACTGACGGAGAGGAAGACAGGCTGACTGACGGAGACAGGCTGATAGAGAGGCAAGACAGGCTGACTGACGGAGAGGAAGACAGGCTGACTGACGAGAGGAAGACAGGCTGACAGACTGAGAGCAAGACAGGCTGACTGACGGAGAGGAAGACAGGCTGACTGACGGAGAGGAAGACAGGCTGACAGACTGAGAGGAAGACAGGCTGACTGACTGAGAGGAACGACAGGCTGACTGACGGAGAGGAAGACAGGCTGACTGACGGAGAGGAAGACAGGCTGACAGAGGAAGACTGAGAGGACAGGACTGACTGACTGAGAGGAAGACAGGCTGACTGACGGAGAGGAAGACAGGCTGACAGACGGAGAGGAAGACAACACTGAGTTTGAGTTACGACTTGTTGTCTTTTCTGCTGTCAGGAAGCACAGCGAGCAGCCGAGTGGCCATGAGGCTCCATGTTAAATGGATCAGGACTGGAACGCACTGAGAGTTATGGGCATGAGGGAGAGAGAGGGAGGGAGGGAGGGAGAGAGAGAGAAAGAGAAAGAGAGAGAGAGAGGGGCAAGGAGAGAGAGACAGAGAGGGAGAGAATGAGAGAGAAAGAGGGAGACAGAAAGGGAGAGAAAGAGAATGAGAGGGAGGGAAAGAGGGAGAAAGAGAAATAAAAAGAGAGAGAGAAGGGGTAATCATACTGTCAGAGTCAGAGGTTTAACTGCCTCTGACCCTAAGCAAGGCACCATAACAACCCCTATTTCTATATTATCCATCCATCCATCTTCGTCCGCTTATCCGGTGTCGGGTCGCAGGGGGAGCAGCTCCAGCAGGGGACCCCAAACGTCCCTTTCCCGAGCAACCTAGTCCTGGGTCTTCCCCGAGACCTCCTCCCAGCTGGACCTCCCTCCACCTAGTCCTGGGTCTTCCCCGAGACCTCCTCCCAGCTGGACCTCCCTCCACCCAGTCCTGGGTCTTCCCCGAGGCCTCCTCCCAGCTGGACCTCCCCTCCACCTCCTCCCAGTCCTGGGGTCTTCCCGAGGCCTCCTCCCAGCTGGACCTGGACCCCGAGGCCTCCTCCCAGCTCCACCTAGTCCTGGGTCTTCCCGAGACCTCCTCCCAGCTGGACCTCCCTCCACATAGTCCTGGGTCTTCCCCTGAGGCCTCCTCTCAGCTGGACCTCCCTCCACCTAGTCCTGGGTCTTCCCGAGGCCTCCTCCCAGTCCTGGGTCTTGCCTCCCACACCTCCCTAGTCCTGGGTCTTCCCGGGCATCCTTACCAGATGCCCGAACCACCTCAACTGGCTCCTTTCGACCCAAAGGAGCAGCAGCTCTACTCCGAGCTCCTCACGGATGACTGAGCTTCTCACCCTATCTCTAAGGGAGACCCCAGACCCCCTCCTGAGGAAACCCATTTCAGCCTCTCGTACCCTGGATCTCGTTCTTTCGGTCATGACCCAGCCTTCATGACCATAGGTGAGGGTAGGAACGAAAACTGACCGGTAGATCGAGAGCTTTGCCTTCTGGCTCAGCTCTCTTTTCGTCACAACGGTGCGATAGATTGAATGCAATACCGCACCTGCTGAGAGATCCATGAAATTTCACTGGTAGTGGTATTGATGACTTTTCTTTAACTCACACACACACAAACATATACACACACACACACACACACACACACACACACACACACACACACACACACACACACACACACACACAACACAAACAGACACACACACACACACACACACACACACACACACACACACACACACAAACAGACACACACACACACACACAGAAACACACACACACAGACAAACAGACACACACACACACACACACACACAGACACATAGACACACACACACACACACACAAAAACACACACACAGACAGACAAACACACACACACTTTTTATTAATAAGGGAAATAATTCCACTAATTAACCCTGACAAAGCACACCTGTGAAGGTAAAACCATTTCAGGTGACTACCTCATGAAGCTCATTGAGAGAACACCAAGGGTTTGCAGAGTTATCAAAAAAAACAAAGGGTGGCTACTTTGAAGAATCTAAAATATAAGACATGTTTTCAGTTATTTCACACTTTTTTGTTAAGTACATAATTCCATATGTGTTCATTCATAGTTTTGATGCCTTCAGTGAGAATCTACAATGTAAATAGTCATGAAAATAAAGAAACACATTGAATGAGAAGGTGTGTCCAAACTTTTGGCCTGTACTGTGTGTGTGTGTATATATATATATATATATATATATATATATATATACACACATATATATGCCGTCAATGCAGCCAACAGCACGCCAGACCTGTAGGTGGCGGTGTAATGAGAAGCTCAAGCCCACGTTAGCCAATCAGAATCCTGAAAATAGCAACAACAGCAACCAATCACTTCCTCTTTCTCTCTCTCTCTCGGCTGCCTAAACCTCCGTTTGTCTCAGTTTACGTGCAAACAAAGTTTTCCAAAATCTCCACTCTGGCCGGAGTTTTTAGAAAGACTCGTTTTCAGAGGAGAATTCTCCGTTAGCGCGTAAACGAAGGACACAAACGAAGGGAAATGTCTCCGGTTTTCAAAATAACCACGTAGGTGTAAACAGGGCCTGAGTGTCTGCTCGTAGTCACAGAGCTCCTGTTACGTGTCACCGTCTGAGACGGAAAGTCTGAGTCTCACCCAAATCAGATTTCTCTAACTGCCCGGCCCTGATTGTGAAAACCTGGTTCCTGATATTCGTGATGTTCCTGAAATCAGATTACTGCAGGGAGCCGACAGACGGCCCCCAGATACTTAAAGGTACAGACACGAAAACACGTGAGATCACTTCACCTGACTGACATTATCACAGCTTTAACCCTGGACACACACACACACACACACACACACAGACACACACACACACACACACACACACACACACACACACATTATCACAGCTTTAACCCTGGACACATACACACACACACACACACACACACACACACACACACACACACACACACACACACACACACACACACACACACACACACACACACACACACTCACACACACACAGACACACACACATTATCACAGCTTTAACCCTGGACACATACACACACACACACACACACACAGACACACACACAGACACACACACACAGACACACATTATCACAGCTTTAACCCTGGACACACACACACACACACACACACACACACACACACACACACACACACACACAGCACACACACACACACACACACACACACACACACACACACACACACACACACACACACACACACACACACACACACACACACACACACACACACACACACACACACACACACACACACACACACATTATCACAGCTTTAACCCTGGACACACACACACACACACACACACACACAGCACACACACACACACACACATTATCACAGCTTTAACCCTTTGAACTCTGCAATGGAAATGCTCCGGCAGGCGCCTACATTTGTGATTTTGCTTTGTGATGTCATTTCCTGGAGTATTTTCAAATTATAAATGTCGTTCCCCGACTCTCTCTCTCTCTCTCTCTCTCTCTCTCTCTCTCTCTCTCTCTCTCCCCCTTTCATGTCATCAGCTTTCCAGTACAAAAATAAAAGGACTAAAATGCCCCCCAAAACTCAAGTTCAAGTTATGCATATTAGTACAAAGTACCACAGCAATGAAATACAATGTGCCTTAGCACTCCCTCAGCACCTGTCAATAATAACAATTTTTAAAACATAGTAGCATTAAAAACATTATAAAATATCCAACATAATATACATAAGTGACTAAGTTCAGACCACAGCCCTCCTTCCTGTTGTGCTATCGTTCAATAACCTTATTACCTGGGGGTCAAAACTATCCCTAAAAGGTGTTGTTTGGGTGCTCTGAAAGTGTCTCCCTGATGGAGGATGGGAGAAGAGATTGTGTGCAGGATGACTCGAATCCTGCAGAATACCTGTGCCTTTTTAGTGCTGCGTTTCCAGTAAATTAGTTTGAGCGATTCAAGTGTAACCCAAATGATTTTAGATGCAGTCCTAGATTAAGGTCATGTGAAGTAGCCCTACCAAACCACACTATAATATTACCTGTCAGTGTACTCTCAATTCTACAACGGTAGAAGTTCAGGAGAATGTTAAGAGACATACCGTATTTCTTAAGACACCGCAAAAAGTAAAGCCTCTGATGGGCCTTCTTAATGGCCCAGCTGATATGGACGGACCACACACAGAGAGAGGTTTTGGACTAGATGTCACGTGACGTGATGACGTCATGGCGACCCAAGAAACGATCGCTCCAGCTGGTACCGTTTTTATTTGAGATCGGTTTAAACAGGATCATGGCCGCCGCAATCTTTAAGATTAAAAAACTACTCGACACATGAAAGTCTGAGAGCAGTTTTTAGAAATGTTAATCAAGTGAAAAGGTTAAGTCTGTCGTGTCTCTCTCTCTCTCTCTCTCTCTCTCTCTCTCTCTCTCTCTCTCTCTCTCTCTCTCTCTCTCTCTCTCTCTCTCTCTGTCTCTCTCTCTCTCTCTGTCTGTCTGTCTCCTATGATGAGTGAAAAGTCTCGTGTTTTTGGTCTCTGATATCTGCTCCCCGGATCCATTTCAGTCCAAATAACTCTGGAGATTAGACTGGGAGTGAAGAGTTGTGATGAAAGATAAAACAGTGAGGAGTTCTGGAGGCTGCAGCTCTGACATTTACACAAGGATCAAATCAGAGATCTGCTTTATTTAAAAGGCTCGAAAAACAAGCATGCCTTGCTCGGAGGCACTTCAAAAATGTCCCTGTTCTTCATTTCTCCTCCCCCCATCGGTCCAGACTCTCTCTCTCTCTCTCTCTCTCTCTCTCTCTCTCTCTCTCTCTCTCTCTCTCTCTCTCTCTCTCTCTCTCTCTCTCTGTGTTGTGTTTCTGTGGTTTCCCCGACGGACAGTGCGGCTCTGTTTTTAGTCTCTCGCCAAATTACCAATTAACCCTCATCTCCTTAATTAAATGAATTAGTTTCAGAGCACTGGACCCGGTGAGAGCCAATCACAGCGGCCCGGTTAGAAAGACTGGAATGCTTTTGTAGAGGCAAAGAAAATTAATGTTCACTGACCCGAAAGCAGTTGGTAGAGAAATCAACTGGAGATTCTTACACCGTGGGATGTTGAGTTGGTCGGTTTATACCAGAAAACATGACATATGTGCTCAAAGGTCCCATGACGTGGTGCTCTTTGCATGCTTTTATATAGACCTTAGTGGTCTCCTAATACTGTATCTGAAGTCTCTTTTATATAGACCTTAGTGGTCCCCTAATACTGTATCTGAAGTCTCTTTTATATAGACCTTAGTGGTCCTCTAATACTGTATCTGAAGTCTCTTTTATATAGACCTTAGTGGTCCCCTAATACTGTATCTGAAGTCTCTTTTATATAGACCTTAGTGGTCCCCTAATACTGTATCTGAAGTCTCTTTTATATAGACCTTAGTGGTCCCCTAATACTGTATCTGAAGTCTCTTTTATAAAGACCTTAGTGGTCCCCTAATACTGTATCTGAAGTCTCTTTTATATAGACCTTAGTGGTCCCCTAATACTGTATCTGAAGTCTCTTTTATATAGACCTTAGTGGTCCCCTAATACTGTATCTGTAGTCTCTTTTATATAGACCTTAGTGGTCCCCTAATACTGTATCTGAAGTCTCTTTATATAGGCCTTAGTGGTCCCCTAATACTGTATCTGAAGTCTCTTTATATAGGCCTTAGTGGTCCCCTAATACTACTACAGCCCTATGCTGTACTGTACCTTGTATTCCTGTATGTATTCTATTTCTAACTGCTCTTTAATGTTTTATGTGAAGCTCTTTGAGTCGTCCTGTTGCTGAAATGTGCTGTATGAATAAAGCTGCCTTGCCTTCACTAAAGATAGAACAACTGTTTCTCCGCCAACATCTACAACCAAAAACCAGCAATTTTCTCCACCAATCTGT
This sequence comes from Perca flavescens, assembly GCF_004354835.1. Taxonomy (NCBI): domain Eukaryota; kingdom Metazoa; phylum Chordata; class Actinopteri; order Perciformes; family Percidae; genus Perca; species Perca flavescens. Next base: position 36,553,783 of record NC_041337.1, on the reverse strand, counting down.
TCACCACACAGACTACACCTTCGGCTATTCCTCGCTCTCTTCCTCCCTCCCTCCCTCAGTCCGTTCGCTCTCGGAGGTCAGCTTTCAGAGAAATCTCTCCCCGTGTGGATGAATATTAAAGCGGCAGCTGTGTGGGAGGAGAAGGTGAGCGGGGTGAACGACGAGAGGAGCCATTCACATCGCCCCAGCCTCCATTTTTAGGTTTTCAGGCAATTAAAATCCATCCTTTGCTTCTCTCTTCGGAGGGAAAATGGAGACGATTGTGTGGTCAAATGTGGGAAGCAGAAGAGCTTTTTAAATAGGCATATTTTTCATTTAAATGATGAATGAAGTGTGCGTGTGTGTGTGTGTGTGTGTGTGTGTGTGTGTGTGGTGCGTGCGTGCATGTGTGCGTAGAGGATGATGTGTGCAGAAGTTACACTACAATATCGTTGCGGTATCGATATATCTGGTCAAAGATATCGTGATATTTGATTTTCTCCATATCGCCCAGCCCTAGAGGAGAGTGAACGCAACAAGGAGGAGAGGAAAGACGGAAAAGCTCCTAAAGCTTAGTTCCGTATAAATGCACGGATTATTCATTGTTTAGTTGTTAGTGAAAAACAATATTGACCTTGTGGTTGAAAAAGGAGCCCCATATAAGAAAGACATTTCCTCCGATGGAGTCCGTTCACTCGCATTCAGAGATCGAGTCTTTTTGACTGGCGAGATGTCGGCGAGCGGGGAAACCAAACAGCTAAAGTGAGTTGTTGAAAACCTTTGAACTCTTAACGCTTTGACTGGTTAAGCTCCAGACTGCTTCCTGTCCTGTTTGTCAGAGTCAGAGTTAGAGCTGGGCGATATATCGATATTATATCGATATCGTGATATGAGACTAGATATCGTCTTAGATTTTGGATATCGTAATATTGTGATATGACATAAGTGTCTTTTCCTGGTTATACAGGCTGCATTACAGTGAAGTGATGTACTGTTCTGAACTTACCAGACTGTTCTAGCTGTTCTATTATTAATGATTATTTATCTAAAATCTAAGTGTGAAGATATTTTGCGAGAGCACCAACTGTCAACTCTAGAATATATCGCCGCAATATCAATATCGAGGTATTTGGTCAAGAATATCATGATATCTGATTTTCTCTATATCGCCCAGCCCTATATCAGAAAATATAGGACGTAGAAATAAGCGCTGAAAATGTGTAGAAGAAAAATTTAACAATTACTAAAAAAACTAAAACAAACCTTATGGAGCTTTGATTTAAAAAAAAAAGTACTCCTGTTGTTATACAGTATTTATATGTATTTATGAACAGCTGAGCATTGAACCAGGTGAAGAAACCTGTTTATTATTTATTCATTTGATTTTGCAACTGTTCACTGAAATAATCGGTTTTCATGAAACTACATGTGACATGTCATATTTGGCTTTGACTTTGACTGAACAGTTGCTCTTACTTTGCGAAAAAATATCGGGATATATATCGTATATCGATATTCAGCCAAAATATATCGGGATATGACTTTTGGTCCATATCGCCCAGCCCTAGTCAGAGTCAGTGACTACGTTTACAAGCTGTCAGTTTTCGGGTTATGGTCGGGTTAAGGTCACTGTTCGGGTTTCTGAAACATTGGGACTAACCCGTTTACATGCGTGAGCAGAGAGAGTTACTCCTGTATACGTGGAGTTTGTAATCAGTCGGCGATATCCCGATGTAAACGGCGACGCACGGTTAGCGTCTGGACGTACGGACAACATTAAGACGCGATAACTTCTCGGTCCCCTTCTTATAAATCTCACTATCTCGGTACTTTCTGCCGTCAACAAAAGACATTATATTCCTGGTTTTCACCACACTAATAAAGAAACTGGTTTCCTCCTCGCTCCAAAAGTGTGGTGCTGTGCTGCGTCTCGCCATGTTTACCTCGACTTCTTGTTTACTTCCGGTATACTGCGCGCAGGTTTTATGCATTGACATATATATATATATATATATATATATATATATATATATATATATATATATATATATTAATATTAATATTAATATATATATTAATATATATTAATATATATATATTATTATAGTATATAATTATTATTATTATTATTATTATAACTATGTTTTATGGCGCATAGAAGTTCCTCTACTCAAAAGACCAAGATATTCCCTGCAAATAGAACATGCGCAGAACACAAATCAATGTTCCTGTTGATGGGGATACGCCGATATGCATTTACATGACCAAAATTTTGGGTTAGAAAAGGGGTAACCCAGGGATCTCTCTCTCTCTCTCTCTCTCTCTCTCTCTCTCTCTCTCTCTCTCTCTCTCTCTCTCTACCACTGGGCTTATTTTCAGCTGCAGATAACAATAATAAGAGCGAGAGCTGCCGGCATATATGGAGGCATTTTCATAAGCAGGTAAAGAACTGTATCAGATACAGTACCTGGTGCTTATTATTTGTATTAATGATATTATGATGGAGTCGCTGCTAAAGGCTGGAACATAAATGTGCTTCTTTTACAGTAAGCTAACCTCTCTATCCTACAGTGCTGGAGGAACCCAAAGACCACATCTGCACAGCTACGGTTTTAGGTTTTAAGCAGTGTTTGGAGACAACAAAAAAAAACAACCGGAGGGACTTTTGCAGTTCCTAGAACATATAATTCCTAGAACCCTTTTTATTCTCATGTTCCGAATGGACCAATTTGGGGATTTTTAAGTTCCTCTGGCTGCAGTCCCTGTAACTCTTTCAGCTCCTACTTCAGGACAGGGTCTTCTCGCTGTTCCCTTTTCAGCGTATGGACCTATAGGTCAAAGAAGGTCCGATTTCCGGTACAGACAGACCAACAACGGGACCATTTTAACAAGTTTTGCCATCTTTTCATCACTAAATTCACTTCTGACAACGTTGTAGGCGAGAAATGAACTGTGTAGATTTCGAATATATCGGCGAAAATTGATGCCGAATTGACAATTTGCTTCAAAGTTTTCGGAGTTGAGAAGCTCCATGACGCGAAGTGGCTGGGCCAGTCCTGCTCAGAAACCCTGCTGTAAGCTGGAGGTCTCTCAGACCACACACACACACACACACACACACACACACACACACACACACACAAACCCCGCTGTAAGCTGGAGGTCTCTCAGACCTGACACACACACACACACACCCCGCCAGCTACGAGATATAAATGGTAGGATAGACTACAAGATATAAAAGGTAGGATAGACTACAAGATATAAAAGGTAAGATAGACTACGAGATATAAAAGGTAGGATAGACTACGAGATATAAAGGGTAGGATAGACTACGAGATATAAAAGGTAGGATAGACTACGAGATATAAAGGGTAGGATAGACTACGATATATAAAAGGTAGGATAGACTACGAGATATAAAGGGTAGGATAGACTACGAGATATAAAGGGTAGGATAGGCTACGATATATAAAAGGTAGGATAGACTACGAGATATAAAGGGTAGGATAGACTACGAGATATAAAGGGTAGGATAGACTACGAGATATAAAGGGTAGGATAGGCTACGAGATATAAAGGGTAGGATAGACTACGAGATATAAAGGGTAGGATAGGCTACGAGATCCTCTCCGTGAACTCTCCGTGAACCATCACCTTATCGTGGTGGAGAGGTTTGTGTGTCTCTGTGAACCTGAGGGCTGTGTTGTCTGGAGCTTTGTGCTCCTGGTAGGGTCTCCCAAGGCAAAGTGGTCTCAGGTGAGGGGCCAGACAAAGAATGGTTCAAAAACCCCAATGAAAAAGCTAAGCAGAGATGGAGTGACCCTGCCCGGAGGAAGCCCGGGGCCCCGTCTGGAGCCAGGCCCAGACGGTGGGCTCGTCGGCGAGCGCCTGGTGGCCGGGTTTGCCACGGAGCCCGGCCGGGCACAGCCGAACAAGCTACGTGGCAACTCCCTCTCCATCCCATGGGCCCACCACCTGTGGGAGGAACCGTTGGGGTCGGGTGCGATGCCACATGGGTGGCAGTGAAGGTCAGGGGCCTCGACGGACCAGACCCGGGCAGCAGACGCTGGCTCTGGGGACGTGGACGTCACCTCTCTGGGGGGAAGGAGCCGGAACTGGTGCGGGAGGTGGAGCGCTACCGGTTAGATCTGGTGGGGCTTACCTCACGCACAGTCTTGGTTCTGGAACCATACTCCTGGATAGGGGTTGGACTCTTTTCTTCTCCGGAGTTGCCCAGGGTGTGAGGCGCCGGGCGGGTGTGGGGATACTCACAAGTCCCCGGCTGAGCGCCGCTGTGTTGGAGTTTACCCCAGTGGACGAGAGGGTCGCCTCCCACGCCTGCGGGTTGTGGGGGAAAACTCTGACTGTTGTTTGTGCATATGCACCAAACAGGAGTTCGGAGTATTCGGCCTTCTTGGAGACCTTGACTGAGTCCTGCATGGGGCTCCAGTGGGGACTCCATTGTTCTGCTGGGGGACTTCAACGCACACGGGCAATGATGGAGACACCTGGAGAGGCGTGATTGGGAGGAACGGCCTCCCTGATCTAAACCAGAGTGGTTGTTTGTTGTTGGACTTCTGTGCTAGTCATGGATTGTCTATAACGAACACCATGTTCGAACATAGGGATGCTCATAAGTGTACCTGGTACCAGAGCACCCTAGGCCGAAGGTCAATGATCGATTTCATAATCGTTTCATCTGATCTGAGGCCGTATGTTTTGGACACTGGGTGAAGAGAGGGGCAGAGCTGTCAACCGATCACCATCTGGTGGTGAGTTGGGTCAGAGGGTGGGGGAAGACTCTGGACAGACCTGGTAAGCCCAAACGTGTAAAAGGGTAAATTGGGAAACGTCTGGAGGAGGCCCCTGTCCAACAGACTTTCAACTCACACCTCCGGGCGGAGCTTTTCGTGCATCCCTGTGGAGGCTGGGGGCATTGAACCCGAGTGGACAATGTTCAAAGTTTCCATTGCTGAAGCTGCAGCGAGGAGCTGTGGTCTTAGGGTCTTAGGTGCCTCAAGGGGCGGTAACCCACGAACACCGTGGTGGACAACGGTGGTCAGGGAAGCCGTCCGACTGAAGAAGGAGTCTTTCCGGGATATGTTATCCCGGAGGACTCGGAGGCAGTTGCAGGGTACCGAAGGGCCCGAAGGGCTGCAGCCTCTGCCGTGAAAGAGGCAAAGCAGCGGGTGTGGGAGAAGTTTGGAGAAGACATGGAGAAGGACTTTCGGTCGGCACCAAAGTGCTTCTGGAAAACTGTTCGCCACCTCAGGAGGGGGGGGGGAACCATCCAAGCTGTGTACAGTAAGGATGGGACACTGTTGACCTCAACTGAGGAGGTAATAGGGCGGTGGAAGGAGCACTTTGCAGAACTCCTGAATCCGACTAATACGCCCTCTATGTTAGAGGCAGAGCTGGAGGATAATGGGGGATTGTCGCCGATTTCCCAGGCGGAAGTCACTGATGTAGTCAAACAACTACACAGTGGCAAAGCCCCGGGATTGATGAGATCCGTCCAGAAATGCTCAAGGCTCTGGGTGTGGAGGGGCTGTCCTGGTTGACACGCCTTTTCAACATTGCGTGGAAGTCTGGGACGGTGCCAAAGGAGTGGCAGACTGGGGTGGTGGTTCCCCTTTTTAAAAGGGGGGACCAGAGGGTGTGTGCCAATTATAGGGGTATCACACTTCTCAGCCTCCCTGGTAAAGTCTACTCCAAGGTGCTGGAAAGGAGGGTTCGGCCAATAGTCGAACCTCGGGTTGAGGAGGAACAATGCGGATTCCGTCCCTGGTCGTGGAACAACGGACCAGCTCTTCACTCTCGCAAGGATCCTGGAGGGAGCCTGGGAGTATGCCCAACCGGTCTACATGTGTTTTGTGGATTTGGAGAAGGCGTATGACCGGGTCCCCGGGAGATACTGTGGGAGGTGCTGCGGGAGTATGGGGTGAGGGGGTCTCTTCTCAGGGCCATCCAATCTCTGTACAACCAAAGCGAGAGCTGTGTCCGGGTTCTCGGTAGTAAGTCGGACTCTTTTCAGGTGAGGGTTGGCCTCCGCCAGGGCTGCGCTTTGTCACCAATCCTGTTTGTAGTATTTATGGACAGGATATCGAGGCGTAGTCGGGGTGGGGAGGGGTTGCAGTTTGGTGGGCTGGGGATCTCATCGCTGCTCTTTGCAGATGATGTGGTCCTGATGGCATCATCGGCCTGCGACCTTCAGCACTCACTGGATCGGGTTCGCAACCGAGTGTGAAGCGGTTGGGATGAGGATCAGCACCTCTAAATCTGAGGCCATGGTTCTCAGCAGGAAACCGATGGAATGCCTTCTCCAGGTAGGGAATGAGTCCTTACCCCAAGTGAAGGAGTTCAAGTATCTTGGGGTTGTGTTCGCGAGTGGGGACAATGGAGCGGGAGATTGGTCGGAGAATCGGGCGCAGCGGTGCGGTATTGCATTCAATCTATCGCACCGTTGCTGACGAAAAGAGAGCTTAGCCAGAAGGCAAAGCTCTCGATCTACCGGTCAGTTTTCGCCCTACCCTCACCTATGGTCATGAAGGCTGGGTCATGACCGAAAGAACGAGATCCAGGGTACAAGTGGCTGAAATGGGTTTCCTCAGGAGGGTGGCTGGCGTCTCCCTTAGAGATAGGGTGAGAAGCTCACTCATCCGTGAGGAGCTCGAGAGAGCCGCTGCTCCTTGCGCCGAAAGGAGCCAGTTGAGGTGGTTCGGGCATCTGGTAAGGATGCCCCTGGGCGCCTCCCTAGGGAGGTGTTCCAGGCACGTCCCAGCTGGGAGGAGGCCTCGGGAAGACCCCAGGACTAGGTGGAGGGATTATATCTCCAACCTGGCCTGGGAGGAGGCCCCAGTCGGGAAATGTTGCTCAGGACTTTGGGGTCCCCTGGGAGCTTATATCTCCAATAAGAAAGGAAGTTTGGGATCCCCAGTCGGAGCTGGGATAATGTTGCTCGGGAAAGGAAGGATAGGGGTCCCCTGGATGGATGGATGCTACCCCGCGAAGGGTAGGATAGACTATGAGATATAAAATGGTAGGATGGAGGCTACGAGATATAAAGGGTAGGATAGACTATGAGATATAAAGGGTAGGATAGACTACGAGATATAAATAGTAGGATAGACTACGAGATATAAAAGGTAGGATAGACTACGAGATATAAAGGGTAGGATAGACTACGAGATATAAAAGGTAGGATAGACTACGAGATATAAAGGGTAGGATAGATAGACTACGATATATAAAAAGGTAGGATAGACTACGAGATATAAAGGGTAGGATAGACTACGAGATATAAAAAGGTAGGATAGACTACGAGATATATAAAGGGTAGGATAGACTACGAGATATAAAAGGTAGGATAGACTACGAGATATAAAGGGTAGGATAGACTACGAGATATAAAAAAGGTAGGATAGACTACGAGATATAAAAGGTAGGATAGGACTACGAGATATAAAGGGTAGGATAGACTACGAGATATAAAAGGTAGGATAGACTACGAGATATAAAGGGTAGGATAGACTACGAGATATAAAAGGTAGGATGGACTACGAGATATAAAAGGTAGGATAGACTACTACGATATAAATGGTAGGATAGACTACGAGATATAAAAGGTAGGATAGACTACGAGATATAAAGGGTAGGATAGACTACGATATATAAAAGGTAGGATAGACTACGAGATATAAAGGGTAGGATAGACTACGATATATAAAAGGTAGGATAGACTACGAGATATAAATGGTAGGATAGACTACGAGATATAAAAGGTAGGATAGACTACGATAAAAGGGTAGGATAGACTATGAGATATAAAGGGTAGGATAGACTACGAGATATAAAGGGTAGGATAGACTACGAGATATAAAGGGTAGGATAGACTACGAGATATAAAGGGTAGGATAGACTACGAGATATAAAGGGTAGGATAGACTACGAGATATAAAGGGTAGGATAGGCTACGAGATATAAAGGGTAGGATAGGATAGATATAAAGGGTAGGATAGGCTACTTAGATATAAAGGGTAGGATAGACTACGAGATATAAAGGGTAGGATAGGCTACGAGATATAAATGGTAGGATAGACTACGATATATAAAAGGTAGGATAGACTACGAGATATAAAGGGTAGGATAGACTACGAGATATAAAGGGTAGGATAGACTACGAGATATAAAGGGTAGGATAGGCTACGAGATATAAAGGGTAGGATAGGCTACGAGATATAAAGGGTAGGATAGGCTACGAGATATAAAGGGTAGGATAGACTACGAGATATAAAGGGTAGGATAGGCTACGAGATATAAAAAGGTAGGATAGACTACGAGATATAAAGGGTAGGATAGATATAAAGGGTAGGATAGACTACGAGATATAAAGGGTAGGATAGACTACGAGATATAAAGGGTAGGATAGACTACGAGATATAAAAAGGTAGGATAGACTACGAGATATAAAAGGGTAGGATAGACTACGAGATATAAAGGGTAGGATAGACTACGAGATATAAAGGGTAGGATAGACTACGAGATATAAAGGGTAGGATAGGCTACGAGATATAAAGGGTAGGATAGACTACGAGATATAAAGGGTAGGATAGATACGAGATATAAAGGGTAGGATAGATATATAAAGGGTAGGATAGACTACGAGATATAAAGGGTAGGATAGACTACGAGATATAAAGGGTAGGATAGACTACGAGATATAAAGGGTAGGATAGACTACGAGATATAAAGGGTATAGATAGATAGACTACGAGATATAAAGGGTAGGATAGACTACGAGATATAAAGGTAGGATAGACTATAGGATATAAAGGGTAGGATAACTACGGGTAGGATAGACTACGAGATATAAAGGGTAGGATAGACTACGAGATATAAAGGGTAGGATAGACTACGAGATATAAAGGGTAGGATAGACTACGAGATATAAAGGGTAGGATAGACTACGAGATATAAAAAGGTAGGATAGACTACGAGATATAAAGGGTAGGATAGACTACGAGATATAAAGGGTAGGATAGACTACGAGATATAAAGGGTAGGATAGACTACGAGATATAAAGGGTAGGATAGACTACGAGATATAAAGGGTAGGATAGACTACGAGATATAAAAGGTAGGATAGACTACGAGATATAAAGGGTAGGATAGACTACGAGATATAAAGGGTAGGATAGACTACGAGATATAAAGGGTAGGATAGACTACGAGATATAAAGGGTAGGATAGACTACGAGATATAAAGGGTAGGATAGACTACGAGATATAAAGGGTAGGATAGACTACGAGATATAAAGGGTAGGATAGACTACGAGATATAAAGGGTAGGATAGACTACGAGATATAAAGGGTAGGATAGACTACGAGATATAAAAGGTAGGATAGACTACGAGATATAAAGGTAGGATAGACTACGAGATATAAAGGGTAGGATAGACTACGAGATATAAAGGGTAGGATAGACTACGAGATATAAAAAGGTAGGATAGACTACGAGATATAAAAGGGTAGGATAGACTACGAGATATAAAAAATATAGACTAAGATATAAAGGGTAGGATAGACTACGAGATATAAAGGGTAGGATAGACTACGAGATATAAAGGGTAGGATAGACTACGAGATATAAAAGGTAGGATAGACTACGAGATATAAAGGGTAGGATAGACTACGAGATATAAAAGGTAGGATAGACTACGTATAAAGATAGACTACGATATATAAAAAGTTAGGATAGACTACGAGATATAAAGGGTAGGATAGACTACGAGATATAAAGGGTAGGATAGACTAAAGGGTAGGATAGACTACGAGATATAAAGGGTAGGATAGACTACGAGATATAAAAGGTAAGATAGACTACGAGATATAAAGGGTAGGATAGACTACGAGATATAAAGGGTAGGATAGACTACGAAATATAAAAGGTAGGATAGGCTACGAGATATAAAGGGTAGGATAGACTACGAGATATAAAAGGTAGGATAGACTACGAGATATAAAGGGTAGGATAGGCTACGAGATATAAAGGGTAGGATAGACTACGAGATATAAAGGGTAGGATAGACTACGAGATATAAACGGTAGGATAGACTACGAGATATAAAAGGTAGGATAGGCTACGAGATATAAAGGGTAGGATAGACTACGAGATATAAACGGTAGGATAGACTACGATATATAAAAGTTAGGATAGACTACGAGATATAAAGGGTAGGATAGACTACGAGATATAAAGGGTAGGATAGACTACGATATATAAAAGGTAGGATAGACTACGAGATATAAAGGGTAGGATAGACTACGAGATATAAAGGGTAGGATAGAGTACGAGATATAAAGGATAGGCTACGATATATAAATGGTAGGATAGGCTACGATAACAACGTATTGTGTGTTCTGAGTGACGGTCCAACATCAGATAGGTTATATAGGCTCTTTACAGCTACACTAAGTTGTTATAAACAGATTTTTCAGAGTTTGAATCCGTCTGCGCTATGTCCCGAGATCAGCCCTCCCTGTACCGAGCAGCAGGAGCATCGTGCAGTGTGTAACCGGCCTAAGAAACCGCGTTAAGGAGCAGAAGAACACCTGATGATCTGACAGGAAACTGGAAGACACGTTGAGAGGCAACAATCAAAGCTGAGAAACAGTTTCCTTTCTTTCTTTCTTTCTTTCTTCCAGGCCAAAGAACTTTAAGAGCCTGTGGTCATTTTAAACATAAATAAGGCAATTTCCTCCTTTTGCTCCCTAAACGGAAACACTAGAAAGCAGTCGGAGAGCCAACAGCGATTTTTAAAACATTAATGCAGCCATTTTCTCTGAGCAGCAGCATCTCAAACACTCTGCCATAATTTCTGTCCTTCCTCTCTCGCCCAAACACCCAGAGAACACCAACAGCTCTTTTCTTCCCAGGAGGGCTGGGCATCACTTTGACTTCAACAACTGTGGTGTAGTCTAATGTAAGCTTCTAGCTAGTAGCAGAGCTGTCTTACTCTGCTTCTGACTGGCTAGTAGTCCGTACCTAGGTACTGTCAGGGCGCGCCCTCATACTCTGCTCCTGACTGGCTAGTAGTCCTTACCTAGCTACTGAGCATTTGTCACTGTAGAGACATGTCTATAGGTAGCAGTATACAGCACTATGTTTAACTCCTAATAAGACTGTAGAGACATGTCTATAGGTAGCAGTATACAGCACTATGTTTAACTCCTAATAAGACTGTAGAGACATGTCTATAGGTAGCAGTATACAGCACTATGTTTAACTCCTAATAAGACTGTAGAGACATGTCTATAGGTAGCAGTATACAGCACTATGTTTAACTCCTAATAAGACTGTAGAGACATGTCTATAGGTAGCAGTATACAGCACTATGTTTAACTCCTAATAAGACTGTAGAGACATGTCTATAGGTAACAGTATACAGCACTATGTGTACCACTTCTTCATTTGGTTACAACAAAGACAAAAGTGCTTAAAACTGTAGAAACCACAATGTTTACTACGTGTGATGCACGACGTAGCCATCTTTTAAAGTGATCTCCGGGTCCTCTGAGTTCAGACGACTTGACGAGTCGTATATATACGACCTTGGGGGGGCTCTCTTTTTGCAACTTCTGGTTCGTAACTCCGGAAAACGACTCGTAGATCGACTTCGGTGGACGCACCATAATCCCACAGCCGTCTGAAACACAAACGGTTCTTCTCTGCGTCAGAGTCGAACCGAGCAGCAGCGTGGAAGCCCCCCTCCCTCGGCCCTTCCTACCTTCTTCAGCTGCCCGCTGCGGGTCCCCACGAACACCACCGTGTGCTCCCCGTAGGTGTAGGCGGCGACGGCGGCCATGCCCTCGGTGCGGTCCTCGTACAGCGGGTTTCCCTCGATGACCCTGAGGCCTCCGAGCGGCTGGTTCAACACCAGGCCGCAGAAATCGTCTCCGATCTGCTTTGGCTGGAAGAGACACAACACATAGGGCCCGGTTTATATTTAACAAGGAGCACAACACATATTTAACAAGGCCAGGTTTATATTTAACAAGGAGCACAACATAGAGGGTCTGGTTTATATTTAACAAGGAGAACAACACAGAGGGTCTGGTTTATATTTAACAAGGAGCACAACACAGAGGGTCTGGTTTATATTTAACAAGGAGAACAACACAGAGGGTCTGGTTTATATTTAACAAGGAGCACAACACAGAGGGTCTGGTTTATATTTAACAAGGAGCACAACACAGAGGGTCTGGTTTATATTTAACAAGGAGCACAAC
>NC_041337.1:36524013-36531513 GCF_004354835.1 Perca flavescens | reverse complement strand
CGAAGGCCGGGTAGAGAGACAGCGTGTCGGACGGGATCTTGATCTGCGAGGAGACGAACTCGTCCTGGTAGACGAGCGAGAACATGTTGACGCTCTCCTCGTCGGCCACCAGCTTCCTGCTGGACAGCGTGGGGAAGTACTCCGACTTCCCGTCGATGGCCGCGCCGATGAAGAGGCGGCTGCCGCCCTTAGCCGGCTTCTTCCTCTTCGGGTCGGCCGACCAGTCGTCCTCGCCCACGACCACACCTAGGGGAGAGGGAGGGACACCGCGGTTAGAACGGCTACGTTACGGTAACGGTAACGGTGCGTTCTCTTTGTCTTGTAATCGCGACTAGTAGCTCGAGTGTGACGTCACATCCGTGTCGGAAAACGAATAACCTGCGGGGTTGTTGCGTTCTTTTTGTCACACGATACTACGAGTCGGAGAAAAGATGGATTTTTAGTAACATTTTTAGTAACGTTTAGGATTCTATTCACCCAGTTATTGACATATTACACAAATATATTTCACAGTTTGATACATGAAAATTAGGTTTTGATTAACGTTAACGTTAGGCTACTGCTCTGCTTTCTGCTCAAGACTTAAAGCCGTTGTTGTCATAGCAACCGATCATCTCTAGCCAATTTCAGCTGCACAAGCTCCAAAATAACTAATCAGGCGATATTTAACTCCTAATAAGACTGTAGAGACATGTCTATAGGTAGTAGTATACAGCACTATGTTTAACTCCTAATAAGACTGTAGAGACATGTCTATAGGTAGCAGTATACAGCACTATGTTTAACTCCTAATAAGACTGTAGAGACATGTCTATAGGTAGCAGTATACAGCACTATGTTTAACTCCTAATAAGACTGTAGAGACATGTCTATAGGTAGCAGTATACAGCACTATGTGGACAACTTCTTCATTTGGTTACAACAAAGAGAAAAGTGCTTAAAATTGTAGAAAACTACAATGTTTACTACGTGTGATGCACGACGTAGCCATCTTGACTTGACGTATATATACGAACTCGGGGGCTGTCGTACGAGGATTTACGACACTGCACGATCTGTTCCGCGCATCCGGTCGACAGCCAAGCTAACGTTAGTTTAGCTAAAGCTAATTCGGCTAACCGCTAGCTGAGACAGCATGTAATGACTTTAAAAGACCCTCAAAATAAAACTTGAAAATAAGCGTTAACATATATAACAGCTGTTACGTCAGCTCTACTTTACTACTTGTGCTCATTTAAAATACAATCACTCAATAATTGTCTTTATTGTTATTACTGTAAAGTCTTAATGTAGCCGTAGCCTGCTTCTCCCAGGAAGTGACACGTTCATGACACCACGGTTAGAACGGCTACGTTACGGTAATGGTAACGTTACGTTTTTGTTGCGCTTTTATCAACGTTTTTACGTTGTTGTTTTTTTGACAATTTTGCTGCTTTTTTTGGGAAGTTTTGTCGCTTTATTTTTTCGTCACCTTTTTTTGGTTGTTGTTTTTGACATTTATGTCGCTTTTTTTCAATGTTTTTTGTTGACAATTTAATTCAGTTTTTCCGACATTTTTGGCGCTATTTTCGGAGGGAACCCCCCCAAGAGGAAGAAGCCGATGAAGAGGCGGCTGCCGCCCTTCGCAGGCTTCTTCCTCTTCGAGGAAGTGACACGTTCATGCATGACACCACGGTTTCCCCATATGCTCCGTTTGAATGGTTACCACTGCAGGCCATTATCGCCATGAATAAGAACATCACTATCTCCCCCCCGACCTGAAATAACCCTGCAGCAGGTACACACACACACACACACACACACACACACACACACACACACACACACACACACACACACACACACACACACACACACACACACACACACACACACACACACACACACACACAGGTGGAGCAGTATGTCCTGTATGTCTCTTACCAGCTAACATATTTCAAGATGGAGAATGAATATGAAGCGTCTACCCCTGTTCAAATGTAAAATTTCCAGCCAATAAGAATACTTGGAATTGATGGTGGAGATAAATATTCATGAAAAAAGGACAAGTTGGTGAACGGGCAACCCAGATTTTGATAAAAACATCACACACTGGAGCTTTAAATTACGAGATATAACTAACTAATATTTATATCACGGCACTGTGAGCGTCTGATGAGAGAAATCCTCCAGTGGGAAGTGTTTGAGGACTAACGTTGTTGTCAACGTTGTTGTTGTTGCTTGTCAATCATCTGCCGTTTTGTCCCGACAGTCTTCAGAACGGCAGCTGATTTGCAATAAAAACCTGCAAAACATTTGGACACTCTGACACATGATTGACACCTGCCGGTTGAAATGCTTCTCCATCTTTAAGGAACAATGTCCAGAGGAAAACACTGGAGCTCGCTTTAGTTTTTTTTTTTGGCAGCAAAATTACCAAAACTTTATCTTGATATCAGCACAAAGTCTGCTGAATTGTCTTGAATTAGAAAGCTGCAGTGGAAAAGACAGCAAGGACTTAACCCTTGTGTGGTCTTTCGGGTCACCGGGACCTGAAGGACCACAAGAATTGCTCTCTAAACACTGTGTCTTGTAAAGTAAGTAAGTAAAGTTTGTTTCTAGAGCACATTAAAACACAGCTTAAGCTGACCAAAATGCTGTACAAACAAGCACTAAGGTGCTGTATTAAAACCCTTGTGTGGTCCTTCGGGTCACCAGGACTCGAAGGACCACACAAGGTTAATGTAAGTCTCTCTGAAAACGCCTTTTTGGGCCTGCATTTAACGTTAGCCTGGGTTAGCATTAGCTGGACGGTTTCATAAGAAGGATTTCATGATATTTAGCACTGTTGATAACTGATGGTTTGGAGACTTTCAAAAAGGTCTGTCCCACACAATCTTTTTCTTGATTTTCTACCTGTTCAGGTGTATCTGCCCCCCCCCCCCCCCCTTACCTGCCATCCCATCAGCCTCTCTGGCTCCAGACAGGTAGTGCTCTTTGCGGTGATGCGGCTCCCCCAGTTTGAAGAGATCCTCCAGCCTGAGGAACTGGCAGACGCCTTGCCAGATGGAGCCACACGCCACCAGTCTGTTCCCAGTATAATCCACCAGTAAGAGCTTATTCACGTTATCTGACGAGTTCAGTCTGAGGGCAGAGACACACAGACAGGTGGGACGTTAGACAGGTCAGCAGCAGACAGACGGGTGACGCGGTTGAGACAGAAACACAGAGACAGGTGAGACATAGGCCTACAGACACACAGACACAGTTAAGACAGACTGAGACAGGTGAGACAGACAGGTGTAGAAAGACAGGAAGGCAGGTGTAGACAGACAGACAGGCAGCTGCAGACTGACAGACAGACAGGTGAGACAGACCGGTGAGACAGGCAGGTGTAGCCAGACAGGTATAGACAGACAGGAAGGCAGGTGTAGACAGACAGGCAGGTGCAGACTGAGAGACACGCAGGTGAGACAGACAGACAGACAGGCAGGTGTAGAAAGACAGACAGACAGACAGACAGGTGCAGACTGACCGGTGAGCGCAGGCCCTGACGCTGGGCGGAGGGTAACACTTGGCGTTGTCCTCCACCGGGCCGGTCATGTGACTCCTCAGCTCCGTCAGATTGGCCGACAGCTTCAGCACGCGGTTCACGGCGCCGACGAACACCTCGCCGGTCCTCCGGTGGACGGTGAGGTGCGTGAGGGAGGAATCGAACGCCCGGTACACCACCCGGCCCGACGTAGGAGAGGGAGGAGGGGGGAGAGCCGGGGCAGACAGGAGGGGGGGAGGAGAGGAGGAGGAGGGAGAGGAGGAGGGAGAGGAGGAGAGGAGAGGAAGAGGAGAGGAGCATGGTTTGACAGAGAGAGGAAGAGGAGAGGATGGAGGGATGGAGGAGGAGAGGAGGAGGAGAGGATGGAGGGATGGAGGAGAGGAGGAGGAGGAGGAGGAGGAGGAGGAGGAGAAGAGCTGGCTGCAGGTCTGATGAAGAGGCAGCTTCACTGGGGCATGGCTGTGGACAGACAGAGAGAGAGACAGAGTCAGTCAGACCGACAGACAAGCAGACAGACAGTCAGAGAGACAGGCTAGAGAGACAGACAGTCAGTCAGTCAGTCAGACAGACTGACAGAAAACATGTCTTATATTTTAGATTCTTCAAAGTAGCCACCCTTTGCTTTTTTATTAATAAGGGAAATAATTCCACTAATTAACCCTGACAAAGCACACCTGTGAAGGTAAAACCATTTCAGGTGACTACCTCATGAAGCTCATTGAGAGAACACCAAGGGTTTGCAGAGTTATCAAAAAAAGCAAAGGGTGGCTACTTTGAAGAATCTAAAATATAAGACATGTTTTCAGTTATTTCACACTTTTTTGTTAAGTACATAATTCCATATGTGTTCATTCATAGTTTTGATGCCTTCAGTGAGAATCTACAATGTAAATAGTTATGAAAATAAAAAGGAAACACATTGAATGAGAAGGTGTGTCCAAACTTTTGGCCTGTACTGTAGCTCGTGCTAAGTTCTTGAGTGCGCTAGCAAAATCACTACGTGAAACCAAAAAGAACGGGACCAAATGTAAACAACGTAATGAAACAACCTCGGTCCGGACTTTTAGGTGTGAAACCGTCCTGATGCAAAAGACTCAGACGTGTGTTTGTCAGGTTCTTCACCTCCAGTCTGATGAGGAGCTTTAAACATGGTTTTATTTACAAGAAGCTCTCTAACACACACACACACACACACACACACACACACACACACACACACACACACACACACACACACACACAAAGCATGCCTCTGACAGTGGAGAGATTAACAGTGTGTGTGTGTGTCTGTATGTGTGTCTGTCTGTCTTTGTGTGTGTGTGTGTGTGTGTGTGTGTGTGTGTGTGTGTGTGTGTTCTTGTTTAAAGGACAATTCCGGCGCTAAACGAACGTAGGGGTTAATAACCCCTAGGTTGTGGGTGGGATGTGTAGCCACTCTGTCGTTCTCTGGGACATTTTTTCATGCTAATCTCATGTGTTTGCAGCTTCGAACATGCTAGCGCGGACCGCGGATTAGTTTACAACGCTAGTATTCGGGGCACAGGGACACTCAAACTTAAATCGCTATTTAATCACTAAAAAGGCTTAAAATATCCCCACACCTTAACGTTAGCATAATGAGGGTCCCTAAATATTAACCGAAGCAGTGAGAATGTTGTAAGTAAGTTTTGCACCAGAATTGTCCTTTAACTGTATTCGGTGGGTCCAAAAACCAGGAGTCCAGCATACTTGTGGGGTCCCGAGAGCTTTGTGGGGCCAAAATGCTGGACCCCCCAAGTTTAAAGGGCTGTTTGAGGATTAAGACTTGGTTTTAGGATAAGGAATATAATTAGGTTATGGTTAGGGTAAGGGTTAAGGTTAGGCATTTAGTTGTGATGGTTAAGGTTAGGGTAAGGGTTACGGGTTCCCACAAAGATAGTGCCACAAACCTCTGTGTGTGTGTGTGTGTGTGTGTGTGTGTGTGTGTGTGTGTGTGTGTGTGTGTGTGTGTGTGTGTGTGTGTTTTTCGAGGGCAGATAGAGCTATCGATCTGTTTCTGTCTGTCTTCTCCCAGATTCTCTCGTAAAGCTTAGGCAGCTCCGTTGACACTGAGCTGAAAGGAAAGTTCACTCTCATCCTGGCAGATACTTTACTACTCCGTTTACATTTGACTGACAGCTTTGATCTCTCTCTCTCTCTCTCTCTCTCTCTCTCTCTCTCTGTCTCTCTCTCAAACACCAGAAATCTGTTTTATCTTAATCTATAGCCGTGAACGAGCCAAAATGGAGGATTTTTCTCCCTGCAGCAGGAAGACGTTTCTGTCGGATCGCTGCATTGAAATGCTGCATGTGTTCCCAGCGTGGGCGTCCCGGTGGGAATTAAACCCTGCTCTCTCTCCGCTGTAGCCGCGCCTCGGATCGTGCTTCTGGTTCTCAGCTCGGACACACTAATCAATACGAGAGAATATGAGAAACTGACTGAGGCTCAGCTCTTCTTCTGTCAGACATTTCTCTCGAAGAACATTTACATTTCTCCGACATGTTGATTGCTTTCACGATTCTTTTATGATCCCACACTTTTTATGATGATGCAAATTTGCAAACCCAAATTAAATAGACATAGAGAGGCGAAGTCGGCGAACCACCATGGGACCTTATTTCGTGAAACGTGTGTCCGGTAGTGAACGGGGAGAGAGAGAAATCCTGATATGATCCCGTTTGAATTGAGCCAGTTTAAAAGATCATTTAGCGAGCTGAGTCGTAGCACCACTTAGTTATGTGTGAAACAGACACACACACACACACACACACACACACACACACACACACTCCCTTCAATACAGTAATGGAGGTGGCGGTATGAGCCTTAAACTTGGTTTGCGATGCGCTAATTAACACACAGAAGAAGTTGTTTTTTCTCACATCAATCTTTTCCCCACACAGAGAAGAAGGCTGGAGTTCATCCAGAGTTTAATGTTTATTATTATGAATTTATTACCGGTATTTATTCAGGGTTTTTACTGCACAGAGAAAGTTTTAGCCAGCAGCACTAGTGCTGGGCGATATCGAGAAAATCAAATATCACGATATACCTCGATATCGATACCGCAACGATATCGTAGTGATGACTATCGGTGCTTTAACAACATATTTACACAACGAGAGTTTAGATAAATAATCATCAGTAATGTGGATATAATGACTAAGTGGGTAAAGGTGAATAATAGAAGAACTACTGGTAAGTTCATAACATTACATCACTTTACTGTAATGCAGTCTTTAAAACCAGGAGAAGACACTCATGTCATATCACAATATTCAAAATCTAAGACGATATCTAGTCTCATATAACGATATCGATATAATATCCATATATTGCCCAGCTCTAGCCAGAACCAAAGGAATAACACCAGCGCCAAAACGTCTGATTTTCAGCAGCCAGCCTCCCTCTCATCCACAGTCACTACTGTGGCTCCAGCAAACGCCTGGTGGCTATGGCGCCGTGCTAAGCTAAACGCTAAAGTTGCTGATTTTTTTAACCCTTCTGAAGCGAGTCATCCAACGGGAGATTTACCGGCAGATAATCCCAGACCTCCTGGTACTGGAGACACTATCTGCATGTACTATCACAACAGAACATCTGCTGACTCTCCCTTAAAGTTACCAGCTAACGCTAGCGCTAATGGTTAAATCTTTCATAACGCATATACTTGTAGTCTTGCAGTGTGTGACCCTGCAAGATCCCCAGTCTCTACATATTATGATGAGTGTCTTTTGTGTGTGGGAGGTAGTGTACCCACTAAGAAAGCTCCAGGATCTCCAAATACCATCTTAAAAATGCCCAATGACCCACAACAACATACTTTCTATTATATGTTTGATATATTTTGAATTGTCATCTGTGTTCTTTTTCTTCGCATAGGCTAAATAAAGGGATTTCCACCATAAATTGGTGCATGAAAGTGTATCTCCACAATGATATGTCCCCCT
>NC_041337.1:36509013-36514013 GCF_004354835.1 Perca flavescens | reverse complement strand
TGCAGCAAGCCTGTCTGAGAATATAGTTCCCGGTTTGTTTACTGTTAGAAGATGGCTGTGTCTCATGTTACGTTGTTTTTTGTACACGCTGTGACTCTACAAATCACAACATGTAAATAGGAACATGTTGCCGTTATTTTGTCACTTATTCGGAGCAGTAAGATTACTGGAACCATTCACCTGCAGACAGCCTTACAGCACACACGGAGATGAGAAGGCTATGTATGGACTTGTCTAACTCTGGGGGTTACGGTGAATAAGATAAAGTCCCAATAAGAGATGAGAAGGGTATGTATGGACTAGTCTAACTCTGGGGGTTACAGTGAATAAGATAAAGTCCCAATAAGAGATGAGAAGGCTATGTATGGACTAGTCTAACTCTGGGGGTTACAGTGAATAAGATAAAGTCCCAATAAGAGATGAGAAGGGTATGTATGGACTAGTCTAACTCTGGGGGTTACAGTGAATAAGATAAAGTCCCAATAAGAGATGAGAAGGGTATGTATGGACTAGTCTAACTCTGGGGGTTACGGTGAATTAGATAAATTCCCAATAAGTCGGCGTGTTCCTTTAATGATTCAGTGTTGACGTGAAAAAAATCAAGGCTTGCTTTGAAAAATGGTCTTTAGTGATGTAAAATCTGCACGCTGTGTGATAAATGAGGCGAAACATGAAAAACACCGGTAGGATTTTATCTCCCAACTGAGACAAAAGTGGCTCACACGTCCAAATCCAATCTGTCCATCAGCTGTTGGGAGGGTTTCATTTCTGCAGAAGCTGAAATAGTCATGTTTTGTTTTGAACTGCGTGGAGCTGGCGGCCTCGCTGGTCTGATAAAGAACATTTACCTGACGCCTGAAACTGGACCCACTAACAGCTGCTAGTTTAACCCCTGGGGACACTGAACAGGGAACAGAGACAGAAATAAATACCGTTTTTTGGCAAATGGACTACTAAACGCTGGTGCTCTGACAGAGCTCCAGGGCCTGCAGCTCCCCTCTTCCTGCTAGCTAAATGCCAGGTGTGTGTGAGTCAGAGCGCGGTCAGCGAGCTTGTTACGCCAGCAATCTGTTACCACAGGTTCCAGTTAATCTTTTAATGTGTGTAATTATAATGTGTTGAGTTATTTAAACAAACGATTGGGGAAATAAACGTCGCTTGTCCGGGAGTCTCATTGATAGAGCCTGCGGCTGGATGTAGCTCTATCAATGAGGGCTAGCTAGCTTCCTCCTAGAATTCCTCTGAAATTCAATATTCATTAACTTGAAATCGGACACCGTTGTTAGCTTTATAAGACCCTTAAGGAGATGTTGTATAAGTGGCGTGATGGAATTCAAACTGTAAATATACAGAAATTACGCCAAAAATGAAGCTGACTATCCATGATTTGTAGCTAGCTACACATAGCTAGGATTGAAGGGACAGTCATAGCTATTCAAACTGTAAATATAGCTAGTTATGCTGACAGCCAGCCAAGATTAACTGGAACTGTGGTAAGAGATTGCTGGTGTAACAAGCTCGCTGACCGCGCTATCACTCTCACACACACTGTTAGCATTTAGCTAGCAGGAGGAGGGGAGCTGCAGGCCGGGGTCTGTGGAGGAAGGCAGGCCGGGCAGCGAGGCAGCAACACAGGCAGCACCGGCAGCTGAACTCCGACACACAGTCTTACCAAATTTGCAATAAGCCATCAATTTTCGTAAAACGTCCCATATTTGAGCTTTATATAGTTAATTTCTCGCTTAAAAAAGTCTCAGAAGTGAATTAAATAACGTAATAGCCCAACAAACAATGTATAACTTTGCAGTGAGACCTGCTGTCAGTCTCCCATGTGTTTCTATGTAGTTTGCTCAAACCAATCAGCGCGTAGCTCATTCTGAATATTCATGAGCATACCATATTTGGAAGAAAAGCTCTTGTTCCAAATAGAGCCATATTCACAGGGTAGTTAAGGGCCTAATAAAATAGCATTCGGGCAATTTTCAGCCCAACCAATGTTACATACCCCATTAGGAGACCTTAAGGAACAGTGTAAAATACCCTATATAATCATTCTATCACCCCTTTAAAATCCAAACGATGCCCATCCCTAGTATAGTAGTGACACCATAGATATAGAACAATATATATTATTACTATATCTATGAGTGACACCTCCCGTCTGTAGTTAAAAGATGGACGTAGTGTCCTGTTTTGCAGCCTCGTAACTCTACTGTAGTACCAAAATAAAGTAGCACACAGGTTGTAAAAGGTTTTGAGACTTAAGATGGATGAAAGTTTGTCAGTAGGAGATGATATTCTTTCCATCGCTGGACAAAATGAAAAGGGAAGTAGAGGGAATAATGTGAGTCGGATCAGAAACCTGCAGCCTCTCAGGATTTTATGATTTCAAAATGTCCTCATTAAACGTTCTGTAACTTAGCAACTAATGCAGTTTCCAAAATAAACTGTGTTTTTGACTGTCTCCTTTGCAGAGAGTAAAGAATGCTTTTAGTCGTCCGTCCCTCTGTGCTGCAAATACAGACAGACTCTTCATCATCACCATCATCATCATCCTCGTCATCACACCGCTGTGATCAGACAGTTGAATGAAAGAGTCAGTGTATATCTGTATCAATGTCTCTGTATATCTGTATCAGAGTATCTGTATATCTGTATATTTGTATCTCTGTATCAGTGTCTCTGTATATCTGTATCAGTGTCTCTGTATCTCTGTATCAGTGTCTCTGTATCAGTGTCTCTGTATCTCTGTATATCTGTATCAGTGTCTCTGTATATTTGTATCTCTGTATCAGTGTCTCTGTATCTCTGTATCAGTGTCTCTGTATCTCTGTATCAGTGTCTCTGTATATTTGTATCTCTGTATCAGTGTCTCTGTATCTCTGTATATCTGTATCAGTGTCTCTGTATATTTGTATCTCTGTATCAGTGTCTCTGTATCTCTGTATCAGTGTCTCTGTATCTCTGTATCAGTGTCTCTGTATATTTGTATCTCTGTATTAGTATCTCTGTGTATCAGTGTCTCTGTATCTCTGTATCTCTGTATATCTGTATATCTGTATATCTGTATCTGTATATCTGTATCTCTGTATCTCTGTATCTCTGTATCTCTGTATATCTGTATCAGTCTCTCTGAGTCCCAACCGGTAGCAGCAGATGGCCGCCCACCAAGAGTCTGGTCCTGTCCGGGGTATCTGTCTGTAAAAAGAAAGTGTTTCCTCGCCACCAAATGCTCGCTCTTGGGGGGAAATTTGGGGGGAAATTGTTGGGTCTCTGTAACCTACAGAGTGTGGTCTAGACCTACTCTACCTGTAGAAAACAGGAAAGGTGGAGCAGTATGTCCTGTATGTCCCTTACACACACACACACACACACACACACACACACACACAGACACACACAGACACACACACACACACACAGAGACACACACACACACACAGGTGGAGCAGTATGTCCTGTATGTCCCTTACACACACACACACACACACACACACACACACACACACACTCACACACACACACACACACACACACAGACACACACACACACACACACACACACACACACACACAGGCAGAGCAGTATGTCTTGTATGTCCCTTACACACACACACACATACAAACACACACACACACACACACACACACACACAGAGACACAGACAGACACACACACAGAGACACCCACACA
This sequence comes from Perca flavescens, assembly GCF_004354835.1. NCBI lineage: Eukaryota > Metazoa > Chordata > Actinopteri > Perciformes > Percidae > Perca > Perca flavescens. Next base: position 36,510,319 of record NC_041337.1, on the reverse strand, counting down.
GAGACACACACACACACAAACAAAGGTGGAGCAGTATGTCCTGTATGTCCCTTACACACACACACACACACACACACACACACACACACACACACACACAAAGGCGGAGCAGTATGTCCTGTATGTCCCTTACACACACACACACACACACACACACAGAGACACACACACACACACACACAGGTGGAGTTGTATGTCCCTTACCAGCTAACGTACTTCAAGATGGAGCATTATGGAGCATCTACTCCAGTTCATGCAAACGCAAATATTAAATTTCCAGCCAATAGGAATACGTGGAATTGATGGTGGAGGTAAATATTCATGAAAAATGACAAGTTGGTGAACGGGTCAACACAGATTTAGATAATTAGAAACTAAACACATTACAAACAGGGCCTTTAAACAAGGACACACCTATAGATATTTTACATTTAAATGAAAGAACTGACTCATGGTGTTATCCTGGTCAGTCAGTGTGTCGGTCTGTTGTGCTGAAACAGCTCCGGGGCCTGTTCAGCTTATCTCGACTTGTTATGATTATTACGCCTAAATATTTGTCAGGATAAGATCTTGGGCCAGTTAAGAGCTCCGACTGGGACACACTTCAGCTCGTCTTTTAAAATAGAAAAAACGTTCAAACAAGCAACAACAGAGACGCTGACAAGTTTGTGTTGAAATGTCCAAACTGACAGTGAGAAAAGAAACAGAAAGAAATGTCAAACACACACTCTCTCTCTCTCTCTCTCTCTGTGTCTCCATTTAAAGAGACCAAACTACTGTTTTCAGTCTTTTACTACAAATCACATGCACTTTACATTCCTGTGGACCATTTGACAAAAACACACCGCACAGTTTCAGGCCCGTGAACGTGTTGTTTATACGTTCCCAGAGAGGAGTCAATCTAACATCTGAACCTTAGTTCTGGAAAACAGTCACTCTAGTGGAAACTGGATGGGTTTGTAGTTTGTTTTGGGTTTTTTAAAACAGTGTTAGGGTGCTTTAATGACTGAAAAGAGCCGCAATGTTGGACTCCACCCTGCTACACACACACACACACACACACATACAGAGACACACACACAGACAGACACACACACACACACACACAGTCTATGTGTCCCTGTTGCTTCATAAAGTATTTCTATGGCTCAACAGCTGCAGCATGATGCCACACACACACTAACATGCAATTATGCGCACACACAGGATGTGAACACACTCGTCCATACATGTATTTGACCCTGGACTCCAAGGATTAACACACACACACACACACACACACACACACACACACACACACACACAC
>NC_041337.1:36499013-36504013 GCF_004354835.1 Perca flavescens | reverse complement strand
ACAACTCAATGTTCGTGTCCTGTCCCAGAGGAGAGAAAAAAACTAGAACAATATTCGCATTAAACACGCTGACATCACACAAGTTTACCTGTTTTATCATCAAAAAATGACTCACACTGATTAATCGGTTATCAAAATAGCACAAAAACAATAAGAATTTCCCTGCAGGATCACGTCAGTATACGTCAGTTGTGTGATAAAGATCAGAAGTGTTTTCGCCCAGTTTGTAGGAGACTTAGGTGCCCATGTTTAGCGTGGACTTTAGGGGTCCTCCCTCAAGAAAATGTGCTGTTTTTCACTTATAAGCAAAGTGCAATTTCACATAATTGTGCACCGTTATTATCACCATATCTGTATTTTAAACGTTGGAAAAGCTAGTAGGGCTGGACCCGAATATTCATTCGGTGGGTTGGTATTCGATTTGAAAATTTGACTCTTTTTTTTTTTTTTTTTTTATTTATTTTCAGCATTTATCTCTCGTTCACACTCCAGTCCAGTTGGTGGCGGTAATGCACATTTAAGTTGGTTTGCCAACCGCCAATAAACTACAAAGAAGAAGAAGAAGAAGAAGAAGAAGAAGAAGAAGATGGTGTCGGTACACGATGACGCACACATCGAGCATTTAGCGAGCTGGGCAGAGAAGCTAGCGGCGATACCAAGTGCGGAAATGGAAATCTGTTTCGCGTTTTTCCGTTGTGATTCGGCCAGAAACTTCAACATTGTGAGGCGAAGAGATCGTTTTGGAATATAAAGCTCGGATATTACATTTCCTTGCACTCTGTCTATCGATATTGCACCAAAATACGACACTGCACTCCCTTGTGAAGTCGTTTGGATGAAAGATTCTCAAAATAATCAAAATGCAAACAGACACAAAGACACATAGAGATTCCTGCCTTTATTAGAGATAATAATATCTTCAGCCCCCTCTCTCCGAAGCTTTCAATATTCGATGCTCATTACTACCGAAGCTTCGAAGCTCAAAAAATGGTATTCGGACCAGCCCTAAAAGCTAGAGCAGGTAATAGATAAATAAAAAAAACTCTCAAAAAGCCTAAAGGCAATAACTACAATCATTAGATCTGATAAAAGTCTTTTAGATAGTTGTGATTCTCACATTGATTTTGCATTCATTTATTTTAGGCGATGCCAAAAAACGGCTTCACCTGAGGCTCCATCTCCATCTCCATTTTTGAAGAGTTTGGAGCCCAAAGTGGTCTCGGTGCACCGAGTGATTTTAATCTCCAGCAGAAGAACTGATCTCTGTTTAAACGAACACATCCCCGAAACCTCGTATCTCCTGCTGTGCGTTGGTTTGGGATCATGACCTTACTCTGGGGGAACAGGCACCTTGCGAGCGGCATCGTAAAACCCTGAGTTACACCACGTCTCTACGTGAAAGTGGTAACGTGAGCCGTGTGGAGTCAGAGGACCTCTGACCTCTGACCTCTGGACTTTGATTGATTTCCTGTTGTTACTCCGAACGCTTGGCGTGCTCAGAGGGAGGAAAGCTAACATGTCACAGGAGCTGTGATGGAAACCGTTCGCTCATTCACTCTCTCGCTATTCCAGGGTTTCCTTTAGGATTGGTTTTTAACAGTGGGGGCAGGTCCTCACCCCCCCCTCTATGAAACAGAGCTGACACTTTGCTGCAACACAAACTAATATATTTATTCACCTCTATTCACACACACAATGAGGCATATTCTCAGCTGTGATTGAACTGTATTTCTGAGTTACTATATAGGCCAACTTTGATCTTGACATACAGGCTAAGCATTCTGTAGCAAATACCAATACACCCACTATTAATGACATTATCTTAATACCAATACACCCACTATTAATGTCATTATCTTAATAACAATACACCCACTATTAATGTCATTATCTTAATAACAATACACCCACTATTAATGTCATTATCTTAATAACAATACACCCACTATTAATGTCATTATCTTAATATTAATGTCCAATACAATACACCCACTATTAATGTCATTATCTTAATAACAATAAACCCACTATTAATGTCATTATCTTAATACCAATACACCCACTATTAATGACATTATCTTAATAACAATACACCCACTATTAATGTCATTATCTTAATAACAATAAACCCACTATTAATTACATTATCTTAATAACAATAAACCCACTATTAATGTCATTATCTTAATACCAATACACCCACTATTAATGTCATTATCTTAATAACAATAAACCCACTATTAATGACATTATCTTAATAACAATACACCCACTATTAATGACATTATCTTAACAACAATACACCCACTATTAATGACATTATCTTAATAACAATAAACCCACTATTAATGACATTATCTTAATACCAATAAACCCACTATTAATTACATTATCTTAACAATACACCCAATTAATGACATTATCTTATTAATGAACCCATTATCTTATCTTAATACCAATAAACCCACTATTAATTACATTATCTTAATACCAATACACCCACTATTAATGACATTATCTTAATACCAATAAACCCACTATTAATGACATTATCTTAATACCAATAAACCCACTATTAATTACATTATCTTAATACCAATACACCCACTATTAATGACATTATCTTAATACCAATACACCCACTATTAATTACATTATCTTAATAACAATAAACCAGTGGGGGTGCCACGGTCAAATCAAAATAGAGGAAACACTGTATTCCCTAAATCTTGTTTATTAGCCCTCCTGTTGACCCACTTTCAAAAAGTTTCTATAGCAGAAATTTTGGGTTTTCTTTCAACCAAACTGTCCAAAAATAGATAACATGGATGGTTCCATACGACGCTCTTCACAAGTAAAATAAATAATCAGTTCACTACTTTCATTGAATTTGGGTGTTTTAGTCAATTTTATTAGCCTGGATGCCAGCCGAACTTAGCCCCGCCCACAAAATTCGAGGTCGGGAAGTTCGGTCTGGAGTAGGGCTGGGCGATATGGACCAAAAGTCATATCCTGATATATTTTGGGTGAATATCGATATACAATATATATCACGATATTCTTTTCCGCAAAGTGAAAGTAGTTCAGTCAAAGTCAAAGCCAAATATGACATGTCACAAGTAGTTTCATAGAAACCAGCTATTACAGTTGCAAAATCAAATGAATAAATAATAATCAGGTTTCTTCACCTTGTTCATGATTAAATGCTCAGCTGTTCAAATAACTATATAATGTAAACATAAATACTGTATAACAACAGGAGTACCTTTTTTTTTTTTTAAATCAAAGCTCCATAAGGTGCACATTTAAATAAAATAAAATATCTTAAATAAAAAGCCTATAAAATAAAAAAAAGGCTAAAAGGAGTCAGCAGCTTGCTTGGAGCAAGGATCAAATTTTAACTATATTGATATATATGCAATATGGTCTAATTCCATATCTCATTTAAAAATATATCGATATATTTTTTATATCGCCCAGCCCTACCCTAGATATCGATATTGCGGCGATATTCTAGGGTTGACAGTTGGTGCTTTAACAAAATATCTTCACACTTAGATTTTTGATAAATAATCATCAGTAATGTGGATATAATGACTAAGTGGGTAAAGGTGAATAATAATAACAGTCTGATAAGTTCAGAAAAGTACATCACTTTACTGTAATGCAGCCTTTAAAACCAGGAGAAGACACTTATGTCATATCACGATATTACGGTATCCAAAATCTAAGACGATATCTAGTCTCATCTCACGATATTGATATAATATCTATATATCGCCCAGCCCTAGTCTGGAGTCGCTCCGTTGAGAAGCAATTATTGCCCGAACAGGATCTGTTCGGGCCAATCAGATTGTCGGACAGATGATCAATAGTAACAGAATCAATCACGTCACCAAAGAACGCTTGGGTTGAATTTGTTGAGATGTGTAGATTCCACCATCGCGTCTGTTACAGAAGATATCGACAGGCATTCATTTTAAAATCCTCAGCGGAGGAGCCTCAACAACTGCCCGAAAGCATGGTAGCGTTATATGGTGGAGAGAGATAGAGAGAGACTGAAGAGAGAGAGAGCGTTATATGGTGGAGAGACACAGAGAGAGACATGAGAGAGACTGAAGAGAGAGTTATATGGTGGAGAGACATAGAGAGAGACTGAAGAGACAGAGAGATATGGTGGAGAGAAGAGAGAGAGAGAGAGTGTTATATGGTGGAGAGACATAGAGAGAGACTGAAGAGAGAGAGAGTGTTATATGGTGGAGAGACATAGAGAGAGACTGAAGAGAGAGAGAGTTATATATGGTGGAGAGACATAGAGAGAGACTGAAGAGAGAGAGAGTGTTATATGGTGGAGAGACATAGAGAGAGACTGAAGAGAGAGAGAGTGTTATATGGTGGAGAGACATAGAGAGAGACTGAAGAGAGAGAGTGTTATATGGTGGAGAGACATAGAGAGAGACTGAAGAGAGAGAGTTATATGGTGGAGAGACATAGAGAGAGACTGAAGAGAGAGAGAGTTATATGGTGGAGAGACATAGAGAGAGACTGAAGAGAGAGAGTGTTATATGGTGGAGAGACATAGAGAGAGACTGAAGAGAGAGAGAGGTGGAGTTATATGGTGGAGAGACATATGGAGAGAGACTGAAGAGAGAGAGAGTGTTATATGGTGGAGAGACATAGAGAGAGACTGAAGAGAGAGAGAGTGTTATATGGTGGAGAGACATAGAGAGACTGAAGAGAGAGAGAGTGTTATATGGTGGAGAGACATAGAGAGAGACTGAAGAGAGTGTTATATGGTGGAGAGACATAGAGAGAGACTGAAGAGAGAGAGAGTTATATGGTGGAGAGACATAGAGAGAGACTGAAGAGAGAGAGAGCGTTATATGGTGGAGAGACATAGAGAGAGACTGAAGAGAGAGAGAGAGTTATATGGTGGAGAGACATAGAGAGACTGAGAGACTGAAGAGAGAGAGAGTTATATGGTGGAGAGACATAGAGAG
>NC_041337.1:36489013-36496513 GCF_004354835.1 Perca flavescens | reverse complement strand
AATCACATTTCTTTAGTGTGATATCAGATGTGAAAAGAAGGAAATGGTTCTAACGTTGCTCTTTAGATGCGTGTGAATGTCCCACACCAGGAGTCATTTTATATATTTCTATTTTATAGTGATCCATTATCTGCTCAACAACATGTTCTATTGAAGAAAAGATAGAAAATACATATTTGTGTGTGCTGTAAAGTGGTTAGAAAAGATGAAATCTGAATCGGCTAAAATCGGTTTCGGCCGGCCTAACTCAAAGAAAGTCAGAAATCGGCCTAGAAAGTTGTATTTGGTGCATCTCTAAAAAAAAAAAAAAAAATGTAACCAAGCTAGCCAGCTAGCGCTAGCTGGTAACTTAAAAGGAAAGTCTGCACATTTTCTGTTTTGCCGTACATGCAGATGAATCTACTTGTATAAAACATAAATAAATAAAAAAAACATTACGGCACAAATCTTTGTATTTCGGTTCCAGCTCCGACTACGTGAGCTCGTCTCTGTGTAACGGAGTCGGAGAGTATTTCCTGCGTGTCTCTACGGCGTGTAACATCACACAGCCAATCACAGACATCATTAGAGCTTGGAAGAAGCATGCTGCGTGCTGATTGGTTCCCTGACGCTGCTGAGATCTACTCCTTAGGTATTTGAGATTTGAGGCTCTGAATGACGAGGCATTTCTCTATACTCGATACTTTAGAGGCTATTCGGTCGGTGCCTTAAAAACTACTGAATTCGGGACCCAGCTCTAATAAATACATCTCCATTTAGTTCCCTTTGTTACTCACCTGAATGTGATCCGACTGATCGATCAGGTTATTGATCGGCTGAACATCTGTCGGTGTGTGAGACCTGCTGCTGCATCATTTACCACCTACTCATTCACACAACCGATCACATGATCCATTACCTACAGCACACTTTCTCCAGCTGTTGGCCTATATTTACAGGCTCCCCCCTTCCTTTAGGAGACTCAGGCTATATGTTTCCCCTCTCATTCCTCCTGCTCTGGTGTTTCCCCTCTCATTCCCCCCCTGCTCTGGTGTTTCCCCTCTCATTCCTCTCATTCCCCCTCCTTCCCCCCTGCTCCGGTGTTTCCCCTCTCATTCCTCCTGGTCGTTTTCCCCTCCCCCTCTCATTCCCCTCCTGCTCTGGTGTTTCCCCCTCTCATTCCCCCTGCTCCGGTGTTTCCCCCTCTCATTCCTCCTGCTCTGGTGTTTACCCCTCTCATTCCCCCTGCTCTGGTGTTTCCCCCTCTCATTCCTCCTGCTCCCCCTCTGTTTCCCCCCTCTCATTCCCCCTGCTCTGGTGTTTCCCCTCTCATTCCTCCTGCTCTGGTGTTCACCCCCCTCTCATTCCCCCCTGCTCTGGTGTTTCCCCTCCTCCTTCCCCCATGCTTGGTGTTCCCCCCCTCTCATTCCCCCTGCTCTGGTGTTCCCCCCATCCCCTGCTCCCCCTGCTCTGGTGTTTACCCCCTCTCATTCCCCCTGCTCTGGTGTTTCCCCCCTTCCCCCCTCTCTGGTGTTCCCCCCTTCCCCCCCTGCTCTGGTGTTTCCCCCCCCCCCTGCTCTGGTGTTTACCCCTCTCCTTCCCCTGCATTGGTGTTCCCCCCTCTCACCCCCTGCTCATTCCCCCCCTGCTCTGGTGTTCCCCCCTCTCATCCCCCTCATTCCCCCTGCCCCCTGGTGTTTCCCCCCCCTCTCATTCCCCCTGCATTGGTGTTCCCCCCTGCTCTGGTGTTTCCCCCCCTCTCATTCCCCTGCTCTGGTGTTTACCCCTCTCATTCCCCCCTGCTTTGGTGTTCCCCCCCCTCTCATTCCCCCTGCTCTGGTGTTTCCCCCCCCCTCTCTGGTGTTTTTACCTTCTCCCTTCTCCCTGGTGGTGTTAAACCGTGACATTAGGAAACTCTTCTGACCCGTTCTGGTTGGTAATCACTGACGCAAACGTTTCTGCGTCCCGATTGGTTCTCGCCGGTCACAGCGTCTCGTTCTCCGAGACTTAAAGCTACTAACGTTACCGTGGTAACTACCAGTAAAGGGGCGGAGTCTCCACGCTGCCTCCTGTTGATATCCAGTATACCAGGATGTTGATGATGAGATACGAGGTTTCGGGGATGTGTTAGTTTAAACAGAGATCAGTTCTTCTGCTGGAGATTAAAATCACATTAAAATCATAAATAAATGAATGCAAAATCAACGTGAGAATCACAACTATCTAAAAGACTTTTATCAGATCTAATGATTGTATTTATTGAGTTGTTTATTTATGTATTATCTGCTCTAGCTTTTCCAACGGTTAAGATGCAGATATGGTGATAATAACGGTGCAAAATGATGGGATATTGCACTTTTTTATAATTGAAAAACATCACATTTTCTTGAGGGAGGACCCCTAAAGTCCACGCTACACATGGGCACCTAAGTCTCCTACAAACCGGGCGAAAACACTTCTTCTTCATCTTTATCACACAACTGATCGTATACTGACGTGATCCTACAGGAAAATTCTTATTGTTTTTGTGCTATTTTGATAACCGATTCAATCAGTTTGAGTCATTTTTTAATGATAAAACAGGTAAACGTGTGATTCCAGCTTGTTAAATGTGAATATTGTTCTAGTTTCTTCTCTCCTCTGGGACAGGAAACTGAATATCTTTGAGTTGTGGAACAACACTAGACATTTGAGGCTTTTTGGGAAACACTGATCCACATTTTGCACCATTTTCTGACATTTTAGAACCCAAAACAACTAATCGAGAAAGATTAGTTGAGAAAATAATCCACAGACGAATAGTTAGTTGCAGCCTTAAATGTGTCTGCTGTCATTTCAAATCGATCATCAGCTGATTTCTCTTATATGAAATGTTGTTTTTAATACACCTGATAACCTTCAGCCTAGAGTGTGTGTGTGTGTATATATGTGTATGTGTGTGTGTATATATATGTGTATGCCTGTGTGTGTGTGTGTGTGTGTGTGTGTGTGTTCCCATATGTGTATGCCTGTGTGTGTGTGTGTGTGTTCCTATATGTGTATGCCTGTGTGTGTGTGTGTGTATATATGTGTGTTCCTATACATCCACAACAGTTCGATTCCCTCGGACACGGATCGATCAGAAGAACCGGTTCTTTGAGCGGAGGATGGAGGCGAGTCCTCTTCCAGCACATGGACGGGACGGACTCGGAAAAACAGAAATCTGAATTCCCTGCAGGGATTTTGGGGGGCTGCAGCAGCCCCCGGTGTGTGTGGGGGTCCCGCGACGTTTGCTCGCTTTTTTCGGCGTTTGGGCTGCGATTTGAAGCGTTTTTCTGCTGCCTCCCCCCCCCCTTTGTTCTTCTTTAATGGATCGGCGTCTGGAGCCTAGCTACCTCCCAGACCCCCTCCTCCTCCCCCACTACCCCTCACCACTCTCCCTTCCACCACACACAGAAAAACACACATTCGCGGCACCATAAACGCGTATTTTTTACGCTTAGAATGTTACTGTTTTAAAAAAATGGACGCCGCACCGAGAGCCGCGTCGCTAGGTGCACTCGCAAAGGCCAAGCGAGCCTCCAAAATACACCCCCCGAGGGTGAAAGCAACCCTACCTGGGGTAACGTTACGTTATAACCCACCCCCACCCCCACAGGTTCCTTTTTCTTTTCTTTTTTTTTTTTTTGTACATATCATCTTACTGCGTGGGAAAATAAAAGCAAAAAAGAGCAGATTTTTTAACTCGTAAAGAAGGTGAAACAGAAGCGGCAGAGGAGCGGTGATGCGGCGGGGAGGCGAGGCGTTTTCCCCCCCAAACATCCACACACATAGCCTACACCCCCCACCACCACCACCCCATTTCATCTACACCTACACCAACAGCTACCCCCCCCCCAGCTCCCAAACTACCCAACATCTCCACACAGAAACCCCCAAAAACACAAAGCTCCGGACTTACCTGAAGGGGGAAACGCGCAGAGAAGTCCACAGTCAGTTATTTAACCGTTAAATCCACAGTCCCACGCGCTGCTGCCGTTGCCGTTGCCGCTGCTGCCGCTTCTTCTTCTTCTTATCTTTCTCCCTCCTCACATTAAAAACCTGAGTGAGCGGACGTCAGTTGGTTGGTGGCAGCACAGGGGAGTCCGGGCAGTTACCAAAAAGAAAATGTCCCGCGTTAAAGGAAAAAGTGGAAAATAATAATCCAGAGAAGAGAGATGTGAGAGCGGCGCGGCGCGGCTTGTCTCCCCCCATTCACACACAGCCTGCCTCGGCTCGGCTCGGCTCGCTCTACCCCGGCTCTACCACAGCCAGCGTTCCATCTGGACCGTACCACTTCACAAGGAAAGGGAGGGGGGGGCGAGACTATTACAGGCCCGATAATCCAATAAATATAAATTAATCGCTTCAGTAAATGGTTTAACTCTTAACTCACCCGCTTTCTTTTTCAATGTTCCGACAACTTAAGTGTTGTTTTTTAATGTTAAAATAGTAGAGATTTGGTGTTTTGTTAATGGAGAAACAGCTGTTCCACCCTTATAAAAACTGAACTATGGTTCAGTCCGTCTCTTTAATGTGCTGTTTTTCTCCTCCCAAAGCCAGATGTGTGGAGAGAGAGACCCAGACTCACAGAGAGAGAGAGAGAAAATATATAGATAGATGCAGTGATGTGTATATATATATACAGAGAGAGAGAGAGAGAGAGAGATAAAGATAGAGGGACAGAAAGGAGGTGCATGGAAATAAAAGAAAGATGGAGCCGTAAAGAAACATGGAAATAGGAGAATAAATGTGGAGATGTGCAGAGAACGAGTGTGAAAGAGGGAAAAAAGAAAACAGACACAAAATTATTGGCTTACGGGAAACGAGAGGGGGAGAAAGGGACAGAGATGTAAATGTACAGGTGAGGAAAGACAGTGAGGGACAGAGAGAGAGAGAGAAATGAGAAAATAAAGTAGAGAGAAATGGAAATGTGGAGAACGAGAGAACGCGTGTGAAAGAGGGAGGAAAGAAAACAGAAAATAAATTATTGGCTTACAGGAAAAATACAAATATAGTGAAAGACATACAGATGAGAAAGATGAGATGAAAAACAGAGAGGCGGAGAAATAGCAAGAGAGAGAGTGAGAGAGGGATGAAACTTTATTTGGAAAAAATATAAAAATAAAGAAAAGATCAATAAAATTACATACATTCATAATTTAATACATTTAGATTGGAATGATCCCATTAAAGTCACGATGCTCACAGTTACTCACTCCCAGTTTATCTAAAAATATCAATACAATACACAATACACACATCGATCACTTCCTGATAGTCTGATGAGTCAGAGAGACAGGTAGAGGGTTAGACAGGCAGGCAATCAGTGAGACAGGTAGAGGGTTAGACAGACAGACAGTCAGTGAGACTGAAAATTGAACTGTGAACTTATAGTTCAACATGTTGAAGTATGAACTATGAAAAATGTGTGAACTGAACGTTAAACTAGTTCATGTAGAAAGTGAACTTTCCCAACACTGTGCCTATAGGGACAATAGATGAAAATTAGCTATGGTGCTAACTCTAGCATATTTACATTGTGTACTTGTACTGATGTCCATTAATATGCACTGTCCCTATATCTAAATAAACAATTAAATAAATAAATAAGGTACAAATATGTACCTTACACCTCGGAAAGTCCACAATGTACAATGAAAGGTGCATAATTGTACCTTCAAGGTACATTTTTGTACTTTCAAGGGAATGTTTTGCTAATTCTTATTATCTTAGGGAACAAAAACGGACCTGTACGGTGGCCGGTTGGCTCAGTTGGTAGAGCGGGCGCACACATGTATGCAGAGGTTTATACCTCGACGAAGAAGGTCCAGGGTTCAAATCCGACCTGTCCTGCAAGTCTTCCCCTCTATCTCAGCTTTCCTTTCCAATAAAGGCAGTGACAGTTTGTGGCTCACGAACAGATACAGAAAGCTAGATCTGGACTCAGTGTGACTTCAGACCTGCTGTGGGTCTGAAGCAGCAGACTCAGTGTTTCCAGCAGCCGGAGCCTAAAATAACCCGGACCCGGGGCTGGGTTCAGGTTCAGGTTTAGATCCTGCACGGCTCCGAGGGTTCGCCCTGTAATCATCTCCGAGTCTGACAGCTCTGGGTTTTGCCTTCTCCCTCTTTTTTTCCTTTCTCTGTAATTTTCTTAATTGAAGCCACTTGAGGGGTCTAGCCCTCTCCTCTTTTCATCTCTGACTTTTCTATTCTTTCCACTTCTCCTGTTTCTTTACTTTGGTTTCTTTCTGTGAAAGAAGTCCTGCAGACTGAACCCTTCACTGCAGTCTGGAAAAGACAAAAGCATCAGTTATAAAAAGTGAATTTTTTACCTTTTTACTTTCTGAGGTTCATAACACGTGGTATGTTTAAATACTCTCATGAAGCATTCATGGTCAGCAAAACAACTAGTTAAAGGTGCCCCTGCTACACACTGTTTTTCCTTGTATTTTTTGAGATATGTTAGGTCCATATGTGTGTGTGTGTGTGTGTTATGTGGTGAATGTGAAAATGAACTGCTACCTCCTCTGTCAGCTCTAGCCACTGGACAGAAATCAGACCAATCACAACAGCTGGTCAGTCTGACATCATATTGCCTGAGCTCATTACTATTCATGAGCTCGCCCAGTTGGGCTGGGTAAAGGATGCTGACAGCCAGGCTGTCATTGGCTAGCTGTTAGCCAATCAGAGTCGAGCAGCTCAGCTTGTTGAATATTAATGAGAACTGGCAGAAATCGAGCCGAGCATTCCTGCAGGCTTCCTATACCGCGCTAGAATGGCTTGAAACAAGGTAAACAAGGTTACAGAGTCCATGGTAGACCTTCAGACATCACCACAAAGTCAGGAAATACGTGTGGCAGGGCACCGTTAAATTTAGGGAAAATATTGTGGTTTGGGTTAAAACGAACTCCCATTTCCTGGGTGAAAGTATTGTGTTTTCTCCTTAACTTCTTCAGGACATGAACACCTGTTTCCTGGGTGAAAGTATTGTGTTTTCTCCTTAACTTCTTTAGGACATGAACACCTGTTTCCTGGGTGAAAGTATTGTGTTTTCTCCTTAACTTCTTTAGGACATGAACACCTGTTTCATGGGTGAAAGTCTTGTGTTTTCTCCTTAAGTTCTTCAGGACATGAACACCTGTTTCCTGGGTGAAAGTATTGTGTTTTCTCCTTAACTTCTTCAGGACATGAACACTTGTTTCCCGGGTGAAAGTCTTGTGTTTTCTCCTGAACTTCTTCAGGACATGAACACCTGTTTCCTGGGTGAAAGTATTGTGTTTTCTCCGTAACTTCTTCCAGGACATGAACACCTGTTTCCTGGGTGAAAGTCTTGTGTTTTCTCCTTAACTTCTTCAGGACATAAACACCTGTTTCCTGGGTGAAAGTCTTGTGTTTTCTCCTTAACTTCTTCAGGACATGAACACCTGTTTCCTGGGTGAAAGTCTTGTGTTTTCTCCTCAACTTCTTCAGGACATGAACACCTGTTTCCTGGGTGAAAGT
>NC_041337.1:36456513-36484013 GCF_004354835.1 Perca flavescens | reverse complement strand
CTGGAAGAAGTTAAGGAGAAAACACAAGACTTTCACCCAGGAAACAGGTGTTCCTGTCCTGGAAGAAGTTAAGGAGAAAACACAAGACTTTCACCCAGGAAACAGGTGTTCATGTCCTGGAAGAAGTTAAGGAGAAAACACAATACTTTCACCCAGGAAACAGGTGTTCATGTCCTGGAAGAAGTTAAGGAGAAAACACAAGACTTTCACCCAGGAAACAGGTGCTCATGTCCTGGAAGAAGTTAAGGAGAAAACACAACACTTTCACCCAGGAAACAGGTGTTCATGTCCTGGAAGAAGTTAAGGAGAAAACACAAGACTTTCACCCAGGAAACAGGTGTTCCTGTCCTGGAAGAAGTTAAGGAGAAAACACAAGACTTTCACCCAGGAAACAGGTGTTCATGTCCTGGAAGAAGTTAAGGAGAAAACACAAGACTTTCACCCAGGAAACAGGTGTTCATGTCCTGGAAGAAGTTAAGGAGAAAACACAAGACTTTCACACAGGAAACAGGTGTTCATGTCCTGGAGGAAGTTAAGGAGAAAACACAAGACTTTCACCGCTGGAGCTGTGACGGAGCTCTGTTGCGGCTAACAACTAGCTAGCAACTGCATGCTCTTTGTCCCCCAAATTCTCAAAGAAATTTGACGCAGATCATTGTAATTGTAAAGCTCTTTCTGATTGGTCTAATCGTCCTGTGTCTCTGAGATCTATTCCCATGTACCCTTGCTTCAGGACATCTTTATTTTATCATCTTACAACAGTCTAATGCTTTTAATTATGTGTACTTTTCTGTTTATTTGTGATGAAGACAAACTGCTTCAAGTGTTTTTCAGTCTTATGGAACTGATTTATTATCCATTATTATCAATGTGTCAAATTTCTATTTTGGGTTACAGCTGGGGGTGAGAGAGGGTGAGCAAGCTGTCTGTATCTGTGTATCTGTAGTGTCTGTTATGTATGTTGTTCTGAGTGGATGCATTTTATATAACTATGTATTTGTGTTTATAGGATCCCCTTGAAAATGAGATACTACATCTAAAAGACGTTGGGATACTCCGACAGTATTGTCGTTGTGACAAAAACTAGCCTACGCACTATAGCTTTAAAACCACTGCTGCGTTCTGAACTAGTTGGAGGCGAGAGGATGAGAGCCTGTGAGCTTTGGGTGATGCCAGAAACGAGAGAGTCAAGGCCTCTTTACAGTCGCCGTTCCCGACCCGTCGCGCGCCAATGTGACATCAAAATGACGTAGATATTGTTGGCGCGCCAGGATTTGAAATCGCCCATATTCTGCTCATCTTCAGGTTAATCATTGTATTTTAGAGGTTGTACCAGAATAGGTTTACATGGTTTAATTTTCAAAAAACACCATATTTTAGTTGTACTGCACATTGCTGCAGCTCCTCTTTTCACCCTGTGTTCAGGTCTCTGTTTTAGCTACAGAGTGAGACATCTCTTCTTCTTCTGTACTATCTTTGATTGCACTCGCAAATGCTCAGTAGCTCAGATGTAGAGCATGTCAGCTAGCTCCATAGACAGTAAAAGAAAGGCTGTTTCTCCAACTTCAGTCAGTTCCAAGGCAGGATCAGCTGGGAGACTTCTTCTAAACCAGGGAGCACATGGAAGTAGTTTTTTGGTAGATTATGGTGAACTAGTGTGTGTTGTAGCAGTGCTAGCGCTAGCATGCTATCGCAAGCATGCTAATGGTTGCGGTTAGCCAGCTCGTCTTGGCTAGTGCCGTAGAAAGCCGTGCAGATGTTGACCAGCTCACCAGGAGACTGAAGGCAGGACACATTCAGAAACCAGATCTCACTCAGAACACCATGGATGGGTTTATTCAAAGTTTGTATGTGTGTGGAAGCACCAGAGACACAAAATAACACCCCAAATCACCAGAAAAAGTGTTTTTTTCATAATATGGGCACTTTAAAGTGCGCGAGCACGAGCTTGAGGACAACGTGATGCCAGGACTCTCAGAGTGACTGCAGGTCTCTCTGGTAAACTTACCGGGTTAAGATGAGCTCTGTTATGGTGAATGAAAGGCTCGATCCCACCAAGTAGCTCATCCAATCAGATCGCAGCATTGCAGCAATCAGTCAGAAACGGCGAGTATACCGGACGATTTACTGTAGTCAACTCTGGAGGAGATAAAAGCATGAATGACTGTGATGTATACGGAGGCACAGGATAAAAGGTAGTAAAATGTATGTGAGCGCCACATGTTTTGTGTGCAAAAACTTTCAATTTCAGTAACTAAAGCTGTCAGATAAATGTAGTGCAGTGGAAGTATTAAGTGGGAGGAGAAGAGAATACTCACAGTTTGTACTTGAGTGCAGTACTTGTATTGAGTAAATACTTGGGGTTAATTTCCACCACAGACTCTGATACAACTATTTATGCACGCACACACACACACATACACACACACACACACACACTTATTAGGTTTTATTATTATTAAACAGACTTCTTCTGTGCGTGCGTGCGTGTGTGCGTGTCTTGCAAGATGACTATGCTTACAGCAAAGCATGATGAGAGTGCAGGAAGGTCCTGTGGTTGCAAAGGATTCAACACACACACACACACACACACACACACACACACACACACACACACACACACACACAGATTACTGTTACAGCATGTTGCACAAGTTGTGTGCTGAATCACCTCCGCTCGCTATCTTTCGTAATCTGATGATGTCACACTCACTCACACACACACACACACACACACACACACACACACACACACACACACACACACGCCAAAGATTTAATTGAAACCACCTTCTTCCTCTCTGAGTACATTTACACTCGTCTTGGCTCTGTGTGGGTGTGTATGTGTGTCTCTGCATGTGTGTGTGTGTGTGTGTCTCTGTGTGTGTGTGTGTGTGTTTGTGTGTGTCTGTCCCTGCGAGTGTGTATGTCTGTGTGTGTGTGTGTGTGTGTGTGTGTGTGTGTGTGTGTGTGTGTGTGTGTGTGTGTGTGTGTGTGTGTGTGTGTGTGTGTGTGTGTGTGTGTGTGTGTGTGCAGCTGTTTCATGTACCTTTGCTGCCTCCTGGTGTTCAGCAGTGGAACCCTGAGAGGTGGAAGAAGCGAAGGTATGACGAGTACTTTTCCTTTTCATTCTTTGAGTAAATTTGGCTTTTTATCGATGCAACTTTGAACATATTTGTGAATTATCGTGTTCAGGTGTGGTGGGAAATGTGAATGTTCCGGGAACCATTGCGTAACCCATAGCTCATCTGCAATGAGTTTGCACATACAAGTTATACTTAAGTTATTTCATTCATTCACGTGTTAAATTCTTCTTGTCAAAGTAACACACACACACACACACACACACACACACACACACACACACACACACACACACACACACACACACACACACACACACACACACACACACACACACACACACACACACACACACACACACACACACACACACACACACACAAACACGCTTAAAATAAGTTTAAAATCATTTATAAAACTCAAAGATTGGAGCACAGAGGTTCAGCATGAAGACCATGAATATTTACAGACATTGGAAACATTGTAGGGGATCAATAAAAAGTATAAATTATTATTATTATTATTATTATTAATATAAGATCACATGATCAGGTCAGTTTAACGACAAATCAAATCAACACGACAAAGTCTCACAGCTTAGCTCCCTTTGTTTGAGTTAAAGAGTGAGTATACAAGAGTATATATATATATATATATATATATATATATATATATATATATATATATATATATATATATATATATATCCAATGTGACGTCAAAATTACGTAGATCTCACTGGCGCGCCAGGATTTAAAGTGCGTGCACCACCACGATTTTGCCGGGAACGTGATGCCAGGACTCTCAGACTGATTGCAAGTCTCTCCGGTAAACTCACCGGGTTAAGATGAGTTCTGTTATGGTGAATGAAAGGCTCGATCCGACCAAGTAGATCAACCAATAAGATCGAAGCATTGAGGTCAATGCTGCTGCCAGTTCTGCCGTTGTTTACCTTTTTCTTGTTCTAGTCCGTAGAAATGGCAGCGTCGGTAGCATTTTGCTCATTAGCGCCACCTCTGTTCACGAGAAGACTGCAGCTGGTGTCTCGACCACCAGCGCGAGTTTAAACAGTTACGGCGATCTCATGACGTCACACTGGCGCTTGGCAGGTCGGCTGCGGCGAGTATACCGCACGTTTAAGCCTTCCCAAATATTCCTTCCTAAAGATGCGGACGGACTGCTATCCTTGGTATTTTATTGTGACAATCGGCGGGGGGAAATTCCCACATTACTTAATGTACATTGAATACACCCTCATTGGAAATTTGGACAAAATGTCAAATGAAGCATCAAAAAAGTTACAAAAAACGTCAATAAAACAGCTCTTTATCTTCCCAGTCTGGAAGCGAAGGGAACTGGGAACCAGTGAAGTTAAATGACTTCATCTCTCCAGGCGGCTCCACTCGGCCGGAGGGTCTCGGGGTCCTCTCGGCTTCTGAATACGACAGTTAAACCCTGAAACACACAAACACACAAACACACAACGTCTCAGTGTCCCTGCACCAATCACAGTTTTGTTTCTTCTTTCTACATTGAAAGAAGAAACAAAAAAAGCCTCAAGAAATCGACAAACAACTCGAAAAAAGCAAGAAATGCTAGCGTAGCACGTCCTCTGACTGGCTAGTAGTCCTTACCTAGGTACTGTCAGGACACGCCCTCATACTCTGCTTCTGACTGGCTAGTAGTCCTTACCTAGGTACTGTCAGGACCCTCATACTCTGCTTCTGACTGGCTAGTAGTCCTTACCTAGGTACTGTCAGGACCCTCATACTCTGCTTCTGACTGGCTAGTAGCCCTTACCTAGGTACTGTCAGGACACGCCCTCATACTCTGCTTCTGACTGGCTAGTAGTCCTTACCTAGGTACTGTCAGGACCCTCATACTCTGCTTCTGACTGGCTAGTAGTCCTTACCTAGGTACTGAGCATGTGCAACTGATGAAACAGAAGTGAGATGTCTCACTTTGTAGCTAAAACAGAGAGCTCAACACACAGGGTGAAAAGAGGAGCTGCAGCAACGCGCATTACATCAAAAAGGAGCACGAGCCTAGGAGCATTAACTAATTACTAATGCTCTGTTAAAATAACAATGAAATGCTGCGTTATTGACTTTAGACCAGGTCTTTGTTGGTCAATGGAGAGATCACTTCCTGCTGCCTCAAGATAGCAATTTGCCCAGAATGCACCTGAACACACCTCCCTGTAAGACCAGCACGCCCAGAATGCACCTGAACACACCTGCCTGTAAGACCAGCACACCCAGAATGCACCTGAACACACCTCCCTGTAAGACCAGCACGCCCAGAATGCACCTGAACACACCTCCCTGTAAGACCAGCACGCCCAGAATGCACCTGAACACACCTCCCTGTAAGACCAGCACGCCCAGAATGCACCTGAACACACCTCCCTGTAAGACCAGCACGCCCAGAATGCACCTGAACACACCTCCCTGTAAGACCAGCACACCCAGAATGCACCTGAACACACCTCCCTGTAAGACCAGCACGCCCAGAATGCACCTGAACACACCTCCCTGTAAGACCAGCACGCCCAGAATGCACCTGAACACACCTCCCTGTAAGACCAGCACGCCCAGAATGCACCTGAACACACCTCCCTGTAAGACCAGCACGCCCAGAATGCACCTGAACACACCTCCCTGTAAGACCAGCACACCCAGAATGCACCTGAACACACCTCCCTGTAAGACCAGCACACCCAGAATGCCCAGAATGGACTCGCTATTATCTGAACAGCGGACACTTATAATTTCTCTTGGCCCCCTTTCAAGCATCAATAACAAAGTTCTTTCGCCATAAGATAGCCAAATTTATCCAAATCCTTCACACCTGTTAGTTATGCAATCTGATTTGTATTTATACCACATATGAGCCTCTCGATATCAGTCATGGTTACCTTCTACAGTCACAAACTTTTCCATCAGTCTGTATTGTTTTATAGCAAAATCACTTATTCAGATCAGATGTTCAAAAATGTAAACGTGCATGGTTTGAAATAAAACAAATCTACCTGCATTTCTTTTATTTGAATATTTGTTTGCAAAAGTTAAAATTAAGCAATGCCTTCTGGGAATTTCAAGACAGAATCAAGACAGAATCAGGTAGACCGCGTCTTTATTTGTCTATGGTCTGCGTCAGCATGGTTGTTGGAAGTTGTAAGCTATGGTTGGAAGTTATTGACAAAAAAATGTATCAAGACATCAAGCGACACAGGTGGGGGGGCAGAGAAAAAGAGAGAGAAATATAAGAGAGCACTGTTGGCTGACGTTGAAAAATGCTGCAAACTGACTCATTTGTTTTTAAACTCATTTGCGCTAATACAGCTAGAATGATAGAGACACATCTGAGCCAGTACACCGGGGAGAAAGACAAGACAGTGAGGAATATGAGGAATATGAGGAAGAGGATAAACAAAACGAGCAAGAGGAGGATGAAGAGATAGACATGGATAACGAATCTATGGAACTAACCAACACAGAACAACAAGCCTGCCGTGGGTCTGAATGTGGATTACCAGAAGCAACAGAGATGGAGACCAGTGCTGCAGGAGGGAGTGTAGCTACAGGAAGTTTGGCTACTTCAGAATATTATATTATTATGGAGTGGCTGGCTCTGATGATTTATTTTTTATTTTTTTATAAGTCTATGTTTTGGTGCAGTTGTTTATAGCATGGGAGTTTACGTTCACCGTCATTGGGGCTACCAAAAGAGAGTGTTCTTTCCGTTCTATCTATCTGTCCTATCTGCATCCGGGGTACTTGCAGTGCTGCGTTTTGGCCACACTTCATCAATGTGAACGCACAATGTACTCAAAATAGCAAGTTTAAATGATGGAAATGATGTTAATTTGCCGACTGTTTTCTTTTTCTGTTCTCTGTAGTATGTTTTTGTTGTATATTTTAAATATGGAATTTATGTACTGCTGTCTTGGCAAGGACTCCCTTGAAAAAGAGATTCTGAATCTCGATGGGATTTCTCCTGGTTAAATAAAGGTTAAATAAAAATTTAAAAAATTACAGAAGTGCACGATTTGAGACACAGCGAGACTGTCCAGGTGTACTGACCGATACCGCTAGGCGAGCAGAGAGTCACATCCGGGGCCGACGGTGACACATCTTCATAATCGTGGTCCGTTGAAGGATGACGTTCAGCTGGAAGAGAAGAGAGGAGTTCCTGAGTAACTTAAGCCTGCTTCACACGGGACGATTTTAAAATTGTCGGCCGATTTTCCAATCCTGAGAGACCCCACACACGGTGATGAAACATCACGGGTCGTACAGTTTTGGTGGTACAGCGTGTGGTGCGCAGCACACGGCAAAATCAACACATCACACACAAACCGATTTGACTCCCGAGCATTCCCGGGTCAGACGGGAAATCTCGCAAAATCCCTCGAGATCAAACGTGACTTCAGAGTAAACAATCATTGCGGACGAAGAGGATACAGTGGCGAAAGTTTGTAGTTTGTTTTTAACCGAAAAAAAACTTTATCAAAAGAAAAGGCGATGGTCAAAGAAGACGACGTGAGCATGGACTATATACAGTACAGGCCAAAAGTTTGGACACACCTTCTCATTCAATGCGTTTCCTTTTTATTTTCATGACTATTAAATTGTAGATTCTCACTGAAGGCATCAAAACTATGAATGAACACATATGGAATTATGTACTTAACAAAAAAGTGTGAAATAACTGAAAACATGTCTTATATTTTAGATTCTTCAAAGTAGCCACCCTTTGCTTTTTTATTAATAAGGGAAATAATTCCACTAATTATCCCTGACAAAGCACACCTGTGAAGGTAAAACCATTTCAGGTGACTACCTCATGAAGCTCATTGAGAGAACACCAAGGGTTTGCAGAGTTATCAAAAAAAGCAAAGGGTGGCTACTTTGAAGAATCTAAAATATAAGACATGTTTTCAGTTATTTCACACTTTTTTGTTAAGTACATAATTCCATATGTGTTCATTCATAGTTTTGATGCCTTCAGTGAGAATCTACAATGTAAATAGTCATGAAAATAAAAAGGAAACACATTGAATGAGAAGGTGTGTCCAAACTTTTGGCCTGTACTGTACTTGCTACATCATGATATGGAGGTGATTAGTTTTTTCTCATAGAAATGTGGTTACGTATTACACAGATTAATTACCGTTGAAATAAACGTTCATATATTCGTTTCTGTGTACTCTGGTGGACTGCAGTTGTGGATGTAGTTATTCCCATCGACTTTATTTATTTTACACAGGCTGCGTGTTCGTTTGTCCCGGGGGACACCACACACAAGGAGAAATCGGGCCAAATAAATCCAACATGTTGGATGATATCCCCGATTTGAGATGGGAGAGGTCCCGAGGTCCTTCGGAGCAGACGAGAGCTGTCTTAACACACCACACACGGCAGGAATATCTGATCAGATTATTTTACCATAATCGGAGCATCCTTAGGATTGTCGGGAGGGGTGAATCGGGGCTAAAATCGGCCTAATTATCCTGCCGTGTGAACCAGGCTTTATTCATCGCCTCACATTTTCTCTCTCACATCCCATCCTTTTTCTCCTTACCTGGAAGCAGCCCCTCCTCCTCCAGCCTGTGATTGGACGGCCGTGGCGTGTTGTAGATGGGCGTGGCCGAGAGCGGCAGGCTGTTCGGTTTAGCTCGGGGTTTGACGGTGCTGTAGACGGCCGATGCTCCTGCAGGGTCGTTGTCATAGTAATGGGACGGGGGCAGGGTCCTGAGGGTTAAATATCATGAGACCCTCACACATAGGGAAGAACAAGTCTTGGCCAGGACACTCTTGAAAAAAGAGATTTTTAATCTCATCGAGTCTCTTTCATGGTTAAATAAAGGAAAAATAAAATAAAATAAAATTTGAGATTTTCATTTCAGAGACAGAAACACTCACATGAGTCAAAATGATGACATACTGAGTCAAAAAAAAACTAGAAGAAGAACTACTCTGATCCTTTTCTGCAATAACAGTACTAATACACATATGTGGAAATACTCATATACAAGTTAAAGGCATGGATTCAAAACCTCATTGAAGTAAAAGCATTGAAAAAGTGGATTTGATTCTAAAACACAGGGTTTTCAAGCAGGGGAGAAGAATTCATGTCCTGGAAGAAGTTAAGGAGAAAACACAAGACTTTCACCCAGGAAACAGGTGTTCATGTCCTGAAGAAGTTAAGGAGAAAACACAAGACTTTCACCCAGGAAACAGCTGTTCATGTCCTGGAAGAAGTTAAGGAGAAAACACAAGACTTTCACCCAGGAAACAGGTGTTCATGTCCTGGAAGAAGTTAAGGAGAAAACACAAGACTTTCACCCAGGAAACAGGTGTTCATGTCCTGAAGAAGTTAAGGAGAAAACAAAAGACTTTCACCCAGGAAACAGGTGTTCATGTCCTGAAGGCACCGCTGTTTCAACCCAAACCATAATCTTGTTTTATAATCTAAACTGAACTATCGTTGTCACATGATGATCACGTACCGAGCTCAGATTTAAACATAACTTATGATCAATTAAGTGAAAGTGTTGCTATTTTTTAAATAGAGGTGTTTGTTTACCTGCTGGATCTGGGCGGGGCTACAGCAGAGTGGGCGGGGTCTGCTGTAACGGAGTGTCTGGGCTTGTTGACCACAGCGTACGTGTCATTCATGACCGGCTGCGGTGACAGTCTGCAGACATTAGGAAACACAGCGAGAGAACTCACTCAACAATCAACGTGGCATCATGACTTTTCGTAAACATACAAGCCCACTTTCCTAAAGCCAAATGGCGTTGTTATCTGGACGCATTTTCAGCTATCCACGTGGTATGTCTATGCAGTTATACAGCGGATGTAAACATAATAATAATAATAATAATAATAATAATACATTTAATATGTAATGCACTTTGTATTTACGCAAATCCCAAAGTGCTACATGATGGTGCAATAAATAAAAACACATGGAGAGAATGAAAGTAAATAAATAGAATGAAATGAAACAAAAACAATATGGAAAAGGGCACGAGTTCACTCAAAAGCTCTCCTAAAAAGGTGAGTTTTAAGGCCACATTTAAAAGCATCCACAGTCTGTGGTGTCCTCAGGTGGTCAGGGAGAGCATTCGACAGACTGGGAGTAGACAACGTGACACGCCACGTGGCGTCGTTACGTTGCGTGTTATCGCGAGAACAACGTCACTCGTTTTAGGAAGGTTGGGTTTAGGAAAAGAACAAATATAAAAGGCTTTAGTTACACAAAAAAAGCGCCAAAAACACAGAAAAAAATGACAAAAACACGCTAAGAAAAACAGTAAACGGTTGGGTTTAGGAAAGAAACTTTGGGGAAGGGTTAAAAAATAATAAATAAATAAAAAAAAAAAAGCCCATCCGCCCGCCCCCAACCATCTACCCCCCCAACCAACCTCCTTACACGGACCTATGTCCCTTTATACTAGGGGAGCGGGGGGCACAAAGTAACGCAGGGTTAAATGTAACACAGGTTTTTTAGGTGGTTGCACAAGGTAGAACTGGATGTGCTTCAGGGCTTGTAATGGCATCGCCATTAGACGAGTTCCAGCCAATTTGGGACTCTGTTTAAGTTCCGCTGTCTCCGAGAGAGACAAGAAATTGTGTTTTGGCGTCATAAAAAAAGTATTTTTTTTTGGTCAGAAGTATTTTTCGATTTCTAAAGAGTGTGTGAAAGTCAGTGTATCTAATCTTATATTGCCTTGATCACCGTCCTCTTGGCTAAAACATCGTACCATTATTAAACATGTGACCATGGCTTAGCAAGTCTTAGCCAGTCCTTAAGTAAACGCGTCACAACGGGGCTAGTTGTAACTAAGCCGCACCTATAATTATATGCCATTTCTAACTCACAAAGTCTTTAATTTGCATTAATGTTTTCAAATCAATATTTTGAAAGTATTTAAGTACAGCGTCAACAACTATATATTTGCATTTCTTTTGTCCACAGAATGAGATTTTTTTAAATTATTTTTTACATTTTTTTTTTTTTTTTTTTTTTAAGAGATCCATAAATTAAACCATTATATTATGCAGAGTTTAGTAAAGAAGTTTTTTTTATACAGTTTAATTATTTGTGTTAAATCCAACTTTTTAACAAGTGTTACAACTAACCCTCTATCTGCTGGTGGTCATTTTGGTCTGGGTCATACAATTCTGTTATATAGCTGACCTGGCCCCACTCAGGGGCCACTCAGGAACGATAATGTGGCCCCCAGAGAAAAAAGTTTGGTGACCCCTGCTCTATCTGTTACAATTAACCCTACATATGGGGCAGATTGTAACATTTCACCTATATAAAAGACTTCAGATACAGTATTAGGGGACCACTAAGGTCTATATAAAAGAGACTTCAGATACAGTATTAGGAAACCACTAAGGTCTATATAGAAGAGACTCAGATACAGTATTAGGGGACCACTAAGGTCTATATAAAAGAGACTTCAGATACAGTATTAGGGGACCACTAAGATCTATATAAAAGAGACTTCAGATACAGTATTAGGGGACCACTAAGGTCTATATAAAAGAGACTTCAGATACAGTATTAGGGACCACTAAGGTCTATATAAAAGAGACTTCAGATACAGTATTAGGGGACCACTAAGGTCTATATAAAAAAGAGACTTCAGATACAGTATTAGGGGACCACTAAGGTCTATATAAAAGAGACTTCAGATACAGTATTAGGGGACCACTAAGGTCTATATAAAAGAGACTTCAGATACAGTATTAGGGGACCACTAAGGTCTATATAAAAGAGACTTCA
Source organism: Perca flavescens (assembly GCF_004354835.1). Lineage (NCBI taxonomy): Eukaryota > Metazoa > Chordata > Actinopteri > Perciformes > Percidae > Perca > Perca flavescens. Next base: position 36,472,121 of record NC_041337.1, on the reverse strand, counting down.
GATACAGTATTAGGGGACCACTAAGGTCTATATAAAAGAGACTTAAGATACAGTATTAGGGGACCACTAAGGTCTATATAAAAGAGACTTCAGATACAGTATTAGGGGACCACTAAGGTCTATATAAAAGAGACTTCAGATACAGTTTAGGGGATACAGGTCTATATAAAAGAGACTTCAGATACAGTATTAGGGGACCACTAAGGTCTATATAAAAGAGACTTCAGATACAGTATTAGGGGACCACTAAGGTCTATATAAAAGAGACTTCAGATACAGTATTAGGGGACCACTAAGGTCTATATAAAAGAGACTTCAGATACAGTATTAGGGGACCACTAAGGTCTATATAAAAGAGACTTCAGATACAGTATTAGGGGACCACTAAGGTCTATATAAAAGAGACTTCAGATACAGTATTAGGGGACCACTAAGGTCTATATAAAAGAGACTTCAGATACACTTTTTACTAAATCTGCAACGGGACAAGGAAGACGGGACACTTGATGGGAGTTGAGTTGAGGAGAGTAGAGTTGGTACCATTTAATGGAAAAACGCCATTAGTCTTGTTTCCTCAACTCCTTCACTACTCTCTTGTCCTGGTTTCCTCTCTTGTCTCCTCTCTTGTCTCCTTGTCTCCTCTCTTGTCTCCTCTCTTGTTTCCTCTCTTGTCTCCTCTCTTGTTTCCTCTCTTGTCTCCTCTCTTGTCTACTCTCTTGTCTCCTCTCTTGTCTACTCTCTTGTCTACTCTCTTGTCTCCTCTCTTGTCTACTTTCTTGTCTCCTTTCTTGTCTCCTCTCTTGTTTCCTCTCTTGTCTCCTCTCTTGTCTCCTTGTCTCCTCTCTTGTCTCCTCTCTTGTTTCTTCTCGTCTCCTCTCTTGTTTCCTCTCTCGTCTCCTCTCTTAATTCCTCTCGTCTCCTCTCGTGTTTCCTTTCTTGTTTCCTCTCTTGTCTCCTCTCTTGTCTCCTCTCTTGTCTCCTCTCTTGTCTCCTCTCTTGTTTCCTCTCTTGTCTCCTCTCTTGTTTCCTCTCTTGTTTCCTCTCTCGTCTCCTTGTCTCCTCTCTTGTTTCCTCTCTTGTCTCCTCTCTTGTTTCCTCTCTTGTTTCCTTTCCTCATCTCTTGTTTCCTCTCTTGTTTCTTCTCCTCACCTCTTGTCTCCTCTCTTATTTCCTCTCTCCTTTCCTCTCCTCTCCTATTGTGTTCTCTCTTGTTTCTTCTCCTCACCTCTTGTTTCCTTTCCTCACCTATTGATCCTCTCTTGTTTCCTCTCCTCACCTCGTTTCCTTTCCTCCCTCACTGTTTTCTGCTTCTTTCCCTCCTCCTCTCTCACACCTTTCCTATCTTTCTCTGTACACTCTTCCTGTTTTTTCCTACATATCATCCTATCATCTTCCATTTTATCATCCTCTCCACCCCTCCTCCTCTTCTCCTCCTGTTCTCACTTCCTCCTTCCTCACCTCTTTCCATCCTTCACTTTTTTTTCTACACCTTATTTTTTATATTCCTTTTTCTTCTCTTTTCTTTTCTTTCTCATCTAAACCTCCTCCTCCTCCTCCTCCTCCTCATCCTCTCGGTTTCCATGGCAAAGTGGTAACACATGAGGATGGAGGCTGAGAAAGTGTTAATTTACTGTAACACCTTGGAGAGACCGACAGGGAGAATGACAGACAGACAGACAGAGAGACAGACATATAGATTAAGAGACAGAGAGAGAGACAGACAGACAGATAGGTTGAGAGAGAGACAGGCAGAGAGACAAACAGACATACAGATAGATTAAGACAGACAGACAGACAGACAGACAGACAGACAGACAGACAGACAGACAGACAGACAGACAGACAGAAAGACAGAAAGACAGAAAGACAGAAAGACAGACTCTACCTCTTGGAGACAGTAGACGGTTTTGTAGATTTCTTCTGCTGGTGAACAAACAGAACAGTTTGCGTCAGTTTATCGGCAGCCTTCAAAACTCACATATGTATTTATTTTATATTTATTTGACAGAAAAAAGGCTATATTATATATGTCTTTATATCTCTGCATCAACGTAACGTTGAGCATAACGTTAGCATAACATTAGCTTAGCCTTAGCTTAGCGTCTCCCCATTATCTCTAGCTAATTTCCACTTTTTTTTCTTCCTAAAAACTCTGTTTTTCAGTTTGATTTCATTGATTTGAAAATGGTTCTCCAGGGGCAACGATGGAAACTCAATACATGGCAAGAAAATGTCTCTTATACAGAAAATAACAGAACGTACAAAGCTGTGATTGACCAATCAGAATCGAGTATTCAACCAAGGGCGTGTAATAACCAAGGGGGGTAAGCCAGCCTACACAAAGCGTACCTCCTATGGCGCCATTTTGATGCTACCAAGGGATCACCTCCCGTTAGCATCCCATTGACTCCCATTCATTCTGACGTCACTTTGACAGAGAATAACTTTACATCTGAAGCGTTTAAAGACTCTATTTCTCCGTTGTTTATTTCTAAAGAAACACGACAATGTATAAAAGGCTCCATTACCTTGTAGCTCACGTTATGGCTCCGTAGCAGACGTTTTTATTAAAATAGGCTAACGATTGGGTCATAACCACGAGACTTACTGTCACACAGTAGAGGAATTACCGTATAGTACAGGAGAAGCTCACAGGCAGTTTGGACTTCCATTATCTGTTTAGGTTTAATTACTAATGTTAACTAGCATGTTAGTGATCAGTAATTACTAATGTTAACTAGCATGTTAGTGATCAGTAATTACTAATGTTAACTAGCATGTTAGTGATCAGTAATTACTAATGTTAACTAGCATGTTAGTTAGCAATAATTAACCTGTGTCTATGTTATCTCCTTACATACAGAACAGGCCAAAAGTTTGGACACACCTTCTCATTCAATGTGTTTCTTTATTTTCATGACTATTTACATTGTAGATTCTCCCTGAAGGCATCAAAACTATGAATGAACACATATGGAATTATGTACTTAACAAAAAAGTGTGAAATAACTGAAAACATGTCTGTGTCTCAGAGCGCCTACTTGCCCACTTCAAACACTTAGTTTCAAGTATATCGTGTAGATAAAAAAGTCAGAGCACTGAAAGTACCAGGATGACCCCCTAAAAACGGTCAAAAAGTTCAGTGTGGAACGATGGACACTACGCGCACTAAACAGGCGCCATCTTGACTACGCAGCGGAAAGGGGAGGAGCCAGGGACGTGGACCGGCAGCTGATTGGACGAACGCGTCACGTGGGTCTGGCTTCTCCCGGATTTCACAACAGAGCATAACGGGCGGCTCGTTGAGAACACAATCTCGTATTGTACTAAGATAGTTCACCGAAACGTGTTTCTGAAAACATGTTAAGAGAGAAACAGGCCGTGCTGTTGCTGAATCTGTCTTCATCTCAGATCAACAAAGGTCACTTTAACAGATTATCGTCAGATTTTCAGAGGCGGCGAGCCAACTGCCTCTCATTTCTGGTAAGAGTTTTAACGTAAGTGGTCCGTTTGGGACGAAACTAACCATCCAAAGTGGGCACTACGGCAGGAAGTGGTCAGTGACCATTAGCAGTATACTGACAGAAGTGTGTGGTTTGAGACACAGCCATGTCTTATATTTTAGATTCTTCAAAGTAGCCACCCTTTGCTTTTTTATTAATAAGGGAAATAATTCCACTAATTAACCCTGACAAAGCACACCTGTGAAGGTGAAACCATTTCAGGTGACTACCTCATGAAGCTCATTGAGAGAACACCAAGGGTTTGCAGAGTTATCAAAAAAAGCAAAGGGTGGCTACTTTGAGGAATCTAAAATATAAGACATGTTTTCAGTTATTTCACACTTTTTTGTTAAGTACATAATTCCATATGTGTTCATTCATAGTTTTGATGCCTTCAGTGAGAATCTACAATGTAAATAGTCATGAAAATAAAAAGGAAACGCATTGAATGAGAAGGTGTGTCCAAACTTTTGGCCTGTACTGTATACCTCCACTCTCCGTCTCTGTGAGATTGGGAATGATTGAGATTTCTCTCTCACAGCTACCAGAAGACTTCACACTTTCAGACACGTTGCTCACGTCACATCTACGTCTTCAAGCTCAGTTGGAGGCTGCTCAGTAACACTCAGCCAGCACCGGGAAAGAGACTTCTGATATCCTCCACTGGTCTCAGACCAGAGACACGGGGTCAGCTGCTCCATTCTTATATACTTTCTATGGTAATAACTCGCTCTACATAATCTCTTACATTCAACAGTCACCGGGGACATTTTTATACTTTAACACTTTAACTACAGTTCCCTGATGATACTTACATGTACGTTAACATTTTCGACGCAGGACTTTTTCTTGTAAAAGAGTATTTTTACTGTGTGGTATTGGTACTTTTACTGCAGTGAACTGTAAAAAACACTTCCTCCTCCCCTGGAAGGGAGAAGAAATGTGTTTCTAAATATCCGCGTTTCCCTTTTTGATTGAGTAACAGACAGACAGACAGACAGACAGGTTCAGAGAGAGAGAGAGAAAGAGAGACAGACATATTGAGACAGACAGACAGACAGACAGACAGACAGAGAGACAGAGAGACAGACAGACAGAGAGACAGACAGAGACAGACAGACAGACAGGTTCAGAGAGAGAGAGAAAGAGAGACAGACATATTGAGACAGACAGACAGACAGACAGACAGACAGACAGACAGAGAGACAGACACAGACAGACACGTTGAGAGACAGACAGACAGACAGACAGGCAGGTTGAGAGATAGACAAAAAGACATTTTCTAGAGACAGACGGAGAGACAGGTTGAGAGAGAGACAAACACATTGAGAGACAGACAGAGAGACAGACAGATTGAGAGAGAGAGAGAGAGAGAGACAGACAGACAGACAGACTGTGTGGTATTAGTACTTTTACTACAGTGAAGTGTAAAGGTAGAAGAAATGTGCTTCTAAATATCCGCGTTTCCCTTTTTGATTGAGTAACAGACAGACAGATGAACAGACAGAGAGACAGGTTTAGAGACAGACAGAGAGACAGACAGACAGACAAAAATACATGTTGAGAGACAGACAGAGAGACAGGTTGAGAGGGAGAGAGAGAGAGAAAGACACGTTGAGAGACAGACAGACAGACAGAGAGACAGGTTTAGAGACAGACAGAGAGACAGACAGACAAACAGACAGACAGACAAAGAGACATGTTGAGAGACAGACAGAGAGACAGACAGACAGACAGACAGACAGACAAAGAGACATGTTGAGAGACAGACAGAGAGACAGACAGACAGACAGAGAGACATGTTGAGAGACAGACAGAGAGACAGGTTGAGAGAGAGAGAGACAGACACGTTGAGAGAGAGACAGACAGACAGACAGACAGACAGACAGAGAGACAGGTTGAGATGAGTAACGTGACTGTGTCGATTTCTCAACCTCCAGATCTTCTTTTTGTTACACAAAAATGAGACAGAATTTAGATTTAGTGACATAAATTAGAAGAATAAACAGAAAAATCTTCATAAAACTGATGAAATCTGGAAGGAACCGACATGTATTGTACGTGTGTTTGTTGTGATCGCTGTGTGACTGTATCTGCTGTTACAACGTGACTTTTTTAATGGTTTTAATTCGAGTTAAAGTTAAAGTTGAAGCGGACCTACCTGTCAGCGTGTGTCCTCCGCTAGTTCTACTTTAGTTTTAGTGGATATTATTTCAGCTTCTCTTTCTGTGTGTCTCTGAACGATCTGCTCTCAACCTGTTTTGCATATATACAGGATGTCTGATTAACAGATCACTTCCTCTTTCCTTTCTGCAGCTGCTCTCCGTCTACTTCCTCCAACACACACTCATTTCACTCAGTGGTAGTGTTAATTTTGTCACCTATTTTTCATTTAGTCTTATTCTTAGTCTTGTGCCAAATGTCCTTATTAGTTTTAATTATAGTTAGTCATTCACATATCACATATACAGTATAAGTTTTAGTTGACTAAAAGTCTCGTCATTTTAGTCTAGTTTTAGTCAAAAGAGAATTCAATATATCTTTAGTCAAAAACATGTTTATGAGATTATTTCTGATAACCATTTCAGTCAAATAGTTTTATAAAAATAAATTATATAAAGTTAATAATATATATATATATATATATATATATATATATATATATATATATATATATATATATATATATATATATATATATATATGTATCGAGCCTCTTCCTTATTTCACCAGTAAATTCCTGTTAAACGACAAAAACAACCACTGATTAGGATAGGAAAAGGGTATTTTACAATAACAGTGAACGCAGCACGAGGCTGGCGAGGCGAGTTTGAAATGAACGCAACATGTGTGTTGTTTTTCAGACAACCGCAGCTGCAGACTGTCGTACGTCCCGCTGTTGGAGTCCTCTCCAGTGAAATACAGACACACTTTTACACCGTTTAGCTGTCAGCATTTTAACCGTGTTTACTCCAGCTACTAGCTAACGGTAGGCTAACGTTACCTGCTGCTAAGTGTAGTGTTAACTAGCGGTAGGCTAAAGTTACCTGCTGCGAGGTGTAGTGTAAACTAGCTAATGCTAGGCTACCGTTAGCTGCTGCCAGGTGTAGTGTTAACTCGCGGTAGGCTAATGTTACCTGCTGTCAGGTGTAGTGTTAACTAGCAGTAGGCTAACATTACCTGCTGCCAGGTGTAGTGTTAACTAGCTAACGGTAGGCTAATGTTACCTGCTGCTAAGTGTAGTGTTAACTAGCTAATGGTAGGCTAACGTTACCTGCTGCCAGGTGTAGTGTTAACTAGCGGTAGACTAACGTTACCTGCTGCTAAGTGTAGTGTTAACTAGCTAACGGTAGGCTAACGTTAGCTGCTGCCAGGTGTAGTGTTAACTAGTGGTAGGTTAACGTTACCTGCTGCCAGGTGTAGTGTTAACTAGCGGTAGGCTAATGTTACCTGCTGTCAGGTGTAGTGTTAACTAGCGGTAGGATAACGTTACCTGCTGCTAAGTGTAGTGTTAACTAGCTAACAGTAGGCTAACGTTACCTGCTGCTAAGTGTAGTGTTAACTAGCTAACGGTATGCTAACATTACCTGCTGCCAGGTGTAGTGTTAACTAGCTAACGGTAGCCTAATGTTACCTGCTGCCAGGTGAAGTGTTAACTAGCTAACAGTAGGCTAACGTTACCTGCTGCTAAGTGTAGTGTTAACTAGGTAACGGTATGCTAATGTTACTTGCTGCCAGGTGTAGTGTTAACTAGCTAACGGTATGCTAACGTTACCTGCTGCCAGGTGTAGTGTTAACTAGCTAACGGTAGGCTAACATTACCTGCTGCCAGGTGTAGTGTTAACTAGCTAACGGTATGCTAATGTTACCTGCTGCCAGGTATAGTGTTAACTAGCTAACGGTAGGCTAAAGTTACCTGCTGCCAGGTGTATTGTTAACTAGCTAACGGTATGCTAACGTTACTTGCTGCCAGGTGTATTGTTAACTAGCTAACGGTATGCTAACGTTACCTGCTGGTATGCTAACGTTACCTGCTGCCAGGTGTATTGTTAACTAGCTAACGGTATGCTAACGTTACCTGCTGCCAGGTGTAGTGTTAACTAGCGTTTTGTGCAGCGATGTTTCGGTTGACTCTATCGTCCATTTAGGAGCATCAGAGAGAAGTGCAGGCATTTAAGAGGCATTTAAGAGGCATTTAAGAGGCACTGAAATCTGCGTTGCTGTTCGGTCCGGTAGATTACGGTTGTTAAAGCACCGGTCAGTGCCGTATTAGCACCGGGTCTCGGTACCCAACCCTAGTAACAGCTGAATATTCTGTCTCATGATGGAAAAGTAGAGATGATTGTAGACGAAAATGAAGAGAGATTTCATCTTAGTTTCTACCTTCTGTTTGTAAGGTGGGTCGCATTGATTTTAATTGCAGTGCACAGCGGGGGAAATTACATCACCCAGCAGCACGTTAAAACACAGCGGCACCATCGCGCAGAAGAGGCACATGAAGGGCACACGGGCGATTTCATCCTTCATCACGAAGGGACAGACAGAGGCAGAAAACGTGATGCAAGCTGAACTCAAGATGGCCAATGTTGGTAACACAGACTGACCCCACAGTCACATTAGCTACAGAAGAGAGCAACATGCACTCGCTTGATGGGCTCTCCTGGTGGGTGCCTGTACCCTACTCCAACAGTAAACAGAAATTCTCCGGCGCTACCTTCAAGCACGTCTTAAAAGTCACTTCAGAGGTCTCGTTAAGTCACAAGAAGGATGTTTTTGGATTTAAAAGTATTTATTTCTCGATGAAAGTAACAAAATATATGAGATAAAATGCCAAAACATATCAGATATGTACAGAAATAACGATGTCCTGAAGCGTTTTTCTGCCATCTTTAATTATTTTCTTCGACTCGAGCCACTGACCTACGTCACACCGCCTTCACTCTGATTGGCTGTCGCTTTGTCGCATCGCTCAGCCTTTGCGTAAACTAGACTTCTGGTCTATTTCGGCCCCCTCCTTGCTCGTGTACCTACTCGCCTCGCCTCGACTCTACTCGCCTTTTTTGGTTTTCCGTTACGAAAAAAAGTCCCTGGTACCTGCTGTAAGGGAACTTTTTTTAGTACCTCCTCAGTCGAGGTTCCAGGCGAGCTGAGGCGAGCAGAGAAGGTGACGTGAAACCCTGCAGGCTGCTGATTGGTCGGAAAGAAGCGTCACTGATCACTGCGTTGCTAGCGAGAGACGGCATTTTTAAATAGTTTAGCCAGCGGTGTTTGTTTGCTGCCGGAGGCTCCACGCAGAGCTTTCTCCGTAGCATACAAGTGGCCTGATGGTTATACTCGCTGGTGTGTGTGTCAAGTCGCCGTGTGCGTGTGTGTGTGTGTGTGTGTGTGTGTGTGTGTGTGTGTGTGTGTGTGTGTGTGTGTGTGGAGTGTGTGGTAGAGCGAGGGAGAAGTGAGAGAGGGCCGGCGATTAGCTCGGCAGCGAGTAGTGACTCTAGAGCAGGGGTCACCAACCTTTTTGAAACTGAGAGCTACTTCATGGGTATTGAGTCATATGAAGGGCTACCAGTTTGATACACTCTTCTGAAATAGCCTAACAAATATGCTCAGTTTGCCTTTCGTTATATATGATTATTAATGATTAATGATACTCATCTATGTGAAGACACTGATCAAGTTAATGATTTCTCACAATAATTATCAACAATGACTTAACAAGGTGGGTAACCGATAATATCAATATTCAATTTTCATTTTTAGAACAGGCCTGAGGGCTACTCATGTGGTCCTTGGGGGCTACCTGGTGCCCGCGGGCACCGTGTTGGTGACCCCTGCTCTAGAGTGATATAGTGAGAGAAACAAAGAGTCTCCCTGTTCTTTCTGACCACGGTGGGAAATCTGGAGCAGGAAACGTTAACCCTCTCCTTGATTTCATGTTGTTCGCGGACAAGGAGAACCAGGAGATGAGTCGGGGGAAATCATTGACATATATGGGGGAAATGCAACGCTACCAAGCCACGCCCACGCTGAGGCGGTACAAAAATCTGCAATGGAAAAGGGATCGCCGAGTCCAGGCGAGGCGAGTAGAGTCGAGGCGAGTCGAGCAGGTACCATGTCATGGAAAAAACGCCATTAGTCTCTGTCTCTAGTAGCTAATGTGAATGAGGGGTTACAGTACACTATCCCCCCGCACAAATCTCCCGGATTATGAAAACCAAATTTGAATAAATCTGTATTTGAAATGTCTTTTAGTTCCTTTTAATACACAGTACAATGTAAGGCATATGGATCAGCTCTTCTTTTATGTACCCAGAAAACAAAGAAGTAGATTGTCGTGCATTTAAATTTAAAGCACCATCAGACTGGAACAATCTCTGTCGTTCGCTCAGATCTATAACTTCCTTTTATGCTTTCAAATTATCTCTTTTTACCTATTTTCAAACATCCTGTTCCTGTTTCTGATCCTTCTTGTTTTGCTCATATACTGTAAATGTTTGCAGTTATGTACCTGCATGTGATAGTGAAGTGCATAAATATATTTATACCTTGTTTCTGTAACTGCATTTTCACAGATGGCTCACTGATTGACTTTGATTTTGGTATGGGCTAAAGGAAGGGATTAGGTTTGTGGGCGCATTGTTAGTGAGTGCGTATATATATGAATGTGAATGTTGTATTTAAATGTTTGTTATTGTCTAAGTGTTGTATTTACTTTAATGATGATTCTCCATCTTGATGTTTTCTTTTGTATCTTAAAGGACCCCCTTTGAAAATGAGATTGTGCATCTCAAGGGGTTATCCTTGAAAATAAATAAATAAATAAATTAGGGCCGGGACTTTAACGCGCTAATTAAGATTAATTAATTACAGACTTTAACGCGTTAATTAACAAAAAAAATAATAACACGCACCGCTGGACGTTTCTCACTGGATGAGTTTCGGCGGACCGATTATACTGGAGCACCAACTAGTGTTCATGGCTTCAGACCTTTATATATGTCAATGCTTCAGACCTTTATATATGTCAATGCTTCAGACCTTTTATATATGTCAATGCTTCAGACCTTTTATATATGTCAATGCTTCAGACCTTTTATATATGTCAATGCTTCAGACCTTTTATATATGTCAATGCTTCAGACCTTTATATATGTCAATGCTTCAGACCTTTTATATATGTCAATGCTTCAGACCTTTTATATATGTCAATGCTTCAGACCTTTTATATATGTCAATGCTTCAGACCTTTTATATACGTCAATGCTTCAGACCTTTTATATATGTCAATGCTTCAGACCTTTTATATATGTCAATGCTTCAGACCTTTTATATATGTCAATGCTTCAGACCTTTTATATATGTCAATGCTTCAGACCTTTATATATGTCAATGCTTCAGACCTTTTATATATGTCAATGCTTCAGACCTTTTATATATGTCAATGCTTCAGACCTTTATATATGTCAATGCTTCAGACCTTTATATATGTCAATGCTTCAGACCTTTTATATATGTCAATGCTTCAGACCTTTTATATATGTCAATGCTTCAGACCTTTTATATATGTCAATGCTTCAGACAACAACAAACCACAGTGAACATGAACGAAGAAGCTGACGAGACCTCTTTGGTCGGCTCCGTGGATGGGACATTTTGTTATAAAAAACGAACTGATGGAAGCGTTGATTAGAGCATGGTTGTGTGCAAGCTATGCAACAAGGAATTCTCATATCACCGCAGCACATCGAGCCTCAAGTATCACCTCGACGCAAAACATTTAGCAGCTAGCGTTAGCGTTAGCCCGACTCCAAGTACAAGGACCCACACCCAACCTACACTCCACCAGATGACTGGTTTAAGGACCAGGGTAACTAAGTCTGAATGTACTTGAAAGTATTGTGTTTTACTTAAAAAAACATAGTTTACAGAAGGTCTACGTACCTATAGGCTACCTGAATTTCTGAAATGTACTATATTTCTAAATATGCTATTGCTACACTTAATGGCAAAAATTGCACTGGTCTGCTGGACTTGGTTGAACAAAAATAAACAATATTGTGTTGCTTAAGCTTATGTATTCATTCATTATTCAATGGTATACTAAAAATCCATGTGAAAACAATTACTTCTCACTGTTCTCAGGTCAAATATTTATGCAATTAAAATGCGATTCATTTCGATTAATTAATTACAAAGCCTGTAATTAATTAGATTAATTTTTTTAATCGAGTCCCGGCCCTAAAATAAATAAATAAATGTTGGCCGGTATGCACCCAACACTGGTTACAGATATAATGAGCTGAAACAAGTTGTCATCTGGCGAGAGCGCTGTGCTGTCCTACGCTGTGATAAGAGCGTGTGAATGAAACTTTAAGATGTTTGGGGCAGTCGGTTTAATGTTGACAAGGGTCAACCGGACAGAACAAAAGCCAGTTGTGCGTTGGCAGAGCGCCACCTACTGTACCGGAGGTGTAGGAACGGTGTCGTTCTTCCCGTTCTGCGACAGGTTGGAGTAAAGCTGACGATCGGCCGCCGCCTTCAGGAGTCGCTCGAACAAACAGACGGCTGCTGTGAAGATGAACTGATACTGCTCCTGAAATATAAGTCACACGTTTTAATCTGTTCTCTGGAAGCATTCATCGGTAAAGCTGTGAAAAGAAAAGCTCTGAAGTAGTTGGTGTTAAATGATGTTAGCAGCACATTGACTGCTGCTGTATAAGAGCGTGATGATCCACGTAGGAGCCAGAGCAGGGGGAATGAGAGGGGGGGGACGCCAGAGCAGGGGAATGAGAGGGGGGGGACGCCAGAGCAGGGGGAATGAGAGGGGGGGGGACGCCAGAGCAGGGGGAATGAGAGGGGGGGGGACGCCAGAGCAGGGGAATGAGGGGGGGGAAATGCCAGAGCAGGGGAATGAGAGGGGGGAAACGCCAGAGCAGGGGGAATGAGAGGGGGGGGAAACGCCAGAGCAGGGGAATGAGAGGGGGAAAACGCCAGAGCAGGGGGGAATGAGAGGGGGGAATGCCAGAGCAGGGGGAATGAGAGGGGGGGAACGCCAGAGCAGGGGGAATGAGAGGGGGGGGAACGCCAGAGCAGGGGGAATGAGAGGGGGAACACCAGAGCAGGGGGAATGAGAGGGGGAAACACCAGAGCAGGGGGAATGAGAGGGGAAACACCAGAGCAGGGGGAATGAGAGGGGAAACACCAGAGCAGGGGGAATGAGAGGGGGAAACGCCAGAGCAGGGGGAATGAGAGGGGAAACGCCAGAGCAGGGGGAATGAGAGGGGGGAAACGCCAGAGCTGGGGGAATGAGAGGGGGGAAACACCAGAGCAGGGGGAATGAGACAGGGAAACACCAGAGCAGGGGGAATGAGAGGGGGAAACACCAGAGCAGGGGGAATGAGAGGGGGGAAACACCAGAGCAGGGGGAATGAGAGGGGGAAACACCAGAGAAGGGGGAATGAGACAGGGAAACACCAGAGCAGGGGAAATGAGAGGGGGAAACACCAGAGCAGGGGGAATGAGAGGGGGAAACACCAGAGCAGGGGGAATGAGAGGGGGAAACACCAGAGCAGGGGGAATGAGAGGGGGAAACACCAGAGCAGGGGGAATGAGAGGGGAAACACCAGAGCAGGGGGAATGAGACAGGGGAAACACCAGAGCAGGGGGGGGAATGAGACAGGGGAAACACCAGAGCAGGGGGAATGAGAGGGGGGAAACACCAGAGCAGGGGGAATGAGAGGGGGGAACACCAGAGCAGGGGGAATGAGAGGGGGGAAACACCAGAGCAGGGGGAATGAGAGGAGGGAACGCCAGAGCAGGGGGTATGAGAGGGAGAAACACCAGAGCAGGGGGAATGAGAGGGGGGAACGCCAGAGCTGGGGGGAATGAGAGGGGGGGAACACCAGAGCTGGGGGAATGAGAGGGGGGAAACACCAGAGCAGGGGGAATGAGAGGGGGGGAACGCCAGAGCTGGGGGAATGAGAGGAGGGAAACACCAGAGCAGGGGGAATGAGAGGGGGGGGGGAAACGCCAGAGCAGGGGGAATGAGAGGGGGGGAACGCCAGAGCAGGGGGAATGAGAGGGGGGGGGGAAACGCCAGAGCAGGAGGAATGAGAGGGGGAAACACCAGAGCAGGGGGAATGAGAGGGGGGGGAACGCCAGAGCAGGGGAATGAGAGGGGGGAACGCCAGAGCTGGGGAATGAGAGGGGGGGAAACACCAGAGCAGGGGAATGAGAGGGGGGGAAACGCCAGAGCTGGGGAATGAGAGGGGGGGAAACACCAGAGCAGGGGGAATGAGAGGGGGGGAACGCCAGAGCAGGGGAATGAGAGGGGGAACGCCAGAGCAGGGGGAATGAGAGGGGGGGGGGAACGCCAGAGCAGGGGGAATGAGAGGGGGAAACGCCAGAGCAGGGGGAATGAGAGGGGGGGGAACGCCAGAGCAGGGGAATGAGAGGGGGAAACACCAGAGCAGGGGAATGAGAGGGGAGAACCCCAGAGCAGGGGGAATGAGAGGGGGGGACGCCAGAGCAGGGGGAATGAGAGGGGGGGAACGCCAGAGCAGGGGGAATGAGAGGGGGGGAACGCCAGAGCAGGGGGGAATGAGAGGGGGGAACGCCAGAGCAGGGGGAATGAGAGGGGGGGAACGCCTGGAGCAGGGGAATTAGAGGGGGGAACGCCGGAGCAGGGGAATTAGAGGGGGGGAAACGCCAGAGCAGGGGGAATGAGAGGGGGAACACCAGAGCAGGGGGAATGAGAGGGGGGGAACGCCGGAGCAGGGGGAATTAGAGGGGGGAACGCCAGAGCAGGGGGAATGAAAGGGGGGGGAACGCCAGAGCAGGGGGAATGAGAGGGGGGAAACGCCAGAGCAGGGGGAATGAGAGGGAACGCCAGAGCAGGGGGAATGAGAGGGGAAACACCAGAGCAGGGGAATGAGAGGGGGGGGAACCCAGAGCAGGGGAATGAGAGGGGGGAACGCCAGAGCAGGGGGGAATGAGAGGGGAAACACCAGAGCAGGGGGGAATGAGAGGGGGGGGAACGCCAGAGCAGGGGGAATGAGAGGGGGGAACCCCAGAGCAGGGGAATGAGAGGGGGGGACGCCAGAGCAGGGGAATGAGAGGGGGGGGAACGCCAGAGCAGGGGAATGAGAGGGGGGGGAACGCCAGAGCAGGGGGAATGAGAGGGGGGAACGCCAGAGCAGGGGAATGAGAGAGGGGAACGCTGGAGCAGGGGAATTAGAGGGGGGGAACGCCGGAGCAGGGGGAATTAGAGGGGGGGAACGCCAGAGCAGGGGGAATGAGAGGGGGGGAACGCCGGAGCAGGGGGAATTAGAGGGGGGGAACGCCGGAGCAGGGGGAATTAGAGGGGGGAACACCAGAGCAGGGGGAATGAAAGGGGGGGAACGCCAGAGCAGGGGGAATGAGAGGGGGGAACGCCAGAGCAGGGGGAATGAGAGGGGGGGAACGCCGGAGCAGGGGGAATTAGAGGGGGGGAACGCCAGAGCAGGGGGAATGAAAGGGGGGGAACGCCAGAGCAGGGGGAATGAGAGGGGGGGAACGCCAGAGCAGGGGGAATGAGAGAGGGGAACGCCAGAGCAGGGGGAATGAGAAGGGGGAACGTAGCAAAATATATTACAATTAATATAATTATTATAATATACTTTTTTTAAACCAAAACGTAGCGATGTAAATGTAACCTGAGAATTGAAATCGAGAATTGATAAGAACCAGAATCGAAAGGAGGTTTTGGGATTTGAATTGTTAAAAATCAAAGCGATGACTTCTATTAACCGTAACGGGCTGTAAGACTACCTACTTTAGTCTGGACTGCCGAGGGTCTCTGTCTCCGCAGCTGCAGGACGATGTTCATGATGCTGAAGTCTGTCGTGTTGATCTGCTGCAGAGAGGAGACAGGAGACATCGCTCAGCTCGGTTTACACATATACAAATACTACAGATTAATACACACATAATCAATAAAAGATTTATTTTATTTATTTATAGCTTTTATTTTGAACATGTAAATACAATACAACATACAAAGAAAATAGTAATATAAAAAAAAGAACAGTTAAAAAAATAAAACTCTTGTACTTAAAGACCTATTTACAC
>NC_041337.1:36448084-36451013 GCF_004354835.1 Perca flavescens | reverse complement strand
TGGTTACTCCGCTACATTCATCTGTTACAGCTTTGGTTACTAATTACTTTAGTTACTCCACTACATTCATCTGTTACAGCTTTGGTTACTAGTTACTTTAGTTACTCCGCTACATTCATCTGTTACAACTTTAGTTACTAGTTACTTTAGTTACTCCGCTACATTCATCTGTTACAGCTTTAGTTACTAGTTACTTTAGTTACTCTGCTACATTCATCTGTTCCAGCTTTAGTTACTAGTTACTTTAGTTACTCCGCTACATTCATCTGTTCCAGCTTTAGTTACTAGTTACTTTAGTTACTCCGCTACATTCATCTGTTCCAGCTTTAGTTACTAGTTACTTTAGTTACTCCGCTACATTCATCTTACTCCGCTACATTCATCTGTCACAGCTTTAGTTACTAGTTACTTTAGTTACTCCGCTACATTCATCTGTTCCAGCTTTAGTTACTAGTTACTTTAGTTACTCCGCTACATTCATCTGTTCCAGCTTTGGTTACTAGTTACTTTAGTTACTCCGCTACATTCATCTGTTCACAGCTTTGGTTACTAGTTACTTTAGTTACTCCACTACATTCATCTGTTACAGCTTTGGTTACTAGTTACTTTAGTTACTCCGCTACATTCATCTGTTACAACTTTGGTTACTAGTTACTTTAGTTACTCCGCTACATTCATCTGTTACAGCTTTGGTTACTAGTTACTTTAGTTACTCCTATACATTCATCTGTTCCAGCTTTTAGTTACTAGTTACTTTAGTTACTCCGCTACATTCATCTGTTCCAGCTTTGGTTACTAGTTACTTTAGTTACTCCGCTACATTCATCTGTTCCAGCTTTGGTTACTAGTTACTTTAGTTACTCCGCTACATTCATCTGTTACAGCTTTGGTTACTAGTTACTTTAGTTACTCCGCTACATTCATCTGTTACAGCTTTAGTTACTAGTTACTTTAGTTACTCCGCTACATTCATCTGTTACAGCTTTGGTTACTAGTTACTTTAGTTACTCCGCTACATTCATCTGTTACAGCTTTGGTTACTTACTAGTTACTTTAGTTACTCCTGCTACATTCATCTGTTCCAGCTTTGGTTACTAGTTACTTTAGTTACTCCGCTACATTCATCTGTTACAGCTTTAGTTACTAGTTACTTTAGTTACTCCGCTACATTCATCTGTTACAGCTTTGGTTACTAGTTACTTTAGTTACTCCGCTACATTCATCTGTTACAACTTTGGTTACTAGTTACTTTAGTTACTCCGCTACATTCATCTGTTACAGCTTTGGTTACTAGTTACTTTAGTTACTCCTATACATTCATCTGTTACAGCTTTGGTTACTAGTTACTTTAGTTACTCCGCTACATTCATCTGTTCCAGCTTTTAGTTACTAGTTACTTTAGTTACTCCGCTACATTCATCTGTTACAGCTTTGGTTACTAGTTACTTTAGTTACTCCGCTACATTCATCTGTTCAGCTTTGGTTACTAGTTACTTTAGTTACTCCGCTACATTCATCTGTTCCAGCTTTGGTTACTAGTTACTTTAGTTACTCCGCTACATTCATCTGTTCAGCTTTAGTTACTAGTTACTTTAGTTACTCCGCTACATTCATCTGTTCCAGCTTCAGTTACTAGTTACTTTAGTTTTAATATCCGCTTCATTCATTCATCTGTTCCAGCTTCAGTTACTAGTTACTTTGTATTACTCCAATATACATTCATCTGTTCCGAACTTTGGTTACTATACTTACTTTAGTTAATCCGGCTACATTCATCTGTTCCAGCTTTAGTTACTGGTTACTTTAGTTACTCCGCTAGATTCATCTGTTCCAGCTTTAGCTGTAGATTACTTTAGTTACTCCTCTACATTAATCTGTTTCAGCTTTGGTTACTAGTTACTTTAGTTACTCCCTACATTAATCTGTTCCAGCTTTGGGGTACTAGTTACTTTAGTTAGGTACATTCATCTGTTCCAGCTTTAGATAGGTAGTTACTTTAGTTACTCCGCTACATTCATCTGTTACAGTTTCCCCTAGTTGTTATAGGTCCGCTACATTCATCTGTTACAGCTTTAGTTACTAGTTACTTTAGTTACTCCGCTACATTCATCTGTTACAGGTTTTAGTTACTAGTTACTTTAGATAGGTCCGGTCTACATTCATCTGTTCCAGATTTGGGTTACTAGTTGTTTAGTTACTCCTACATTCATCTGTTCCAGGTTTGGTTACTAGTTACTTTAGTTACTCCTCCACATTCATCTGTTCCAGCTTTAGTTTAGTTACTTTAGTTACTCGCAACATTCATCTGTTCAGCTTCAGTTACTAGTTACTTTAGTTACTCCTCTGGATTCATCTGTTGCCGGGTTAGCATGTTGTGAGTTAAAACTACATTCAACAAAACACTAAAAAACAACCTAATTACTTACTGAGACAAAAATTATTGGCCCACCTATCTACAGCCAGGGGAGACCGTGTTAAGAACTATTTCAACAAGCGGTTCATCTGTCCCTTTAATTCATCTGTGCAAAAAGAAAAGGGTAGTTACTCCATTACATTCATCTGTTACAGGTTTGGAAGAACACTTTAGAGCCTCCCCAGCATTCATTCATCTGCATTTCAGCTTTGTTGTTGACAGTTCCTCCGCTCCGTCAGATTCATCTGTTACAACCCCCACCCACTAGTTACTTTAGTTACTCCACTACATTCATCTGTTCCAGCTTTGGTTACTAGTTACTTTCTGCTGACTCCACTCATATTTATAGCTACAGATGAAGATATCTGTTACAGCTTTCCTTTCTAGTTACCTTGGGTTACTCCTTCTCCTCTTTCCTCTGTTACAACCTTCCTACTAGTTCTGTCCTCCTTCCCATCTGTTCTCCTCTTTGGTTACTAGTTACTTTAGTTACTCCTCCACTCCATTCATCTGTTC
>NC_041337.1:36430584-36440584 GCF_004354835.1 Perca flavescens | reverse complement strand
CAGCGCTAGAGACCTCAGAGCTGTTTCTGGTTGAACAGAAAGGTCTGAAAGAGGTTTTAAAGCTCTATCTCTGTAGGGATCTTTCTATAATGTTGTCAGACTCTTAGAATAATAATCTGAGTCTGTCAGCCCGGTTCACGGCTGCCAGTTATAGAGTTCACGCTCAATACTGGACCAATTTCAAAGATCAATCTATCTATCTATCACAAAAACCTAGAAAAATAGGGTGCAGGTAGTTACCCTTTAAGGTTTTGTCTGTGTGTGATCCGGTGTCAGGTCACAGCGGTTCTGTTGGATGTAGGTTAGTCTCTGCCGTCTACTGGGAGCCGAGCTATTCTTGGATCAGTTAGAGTGACAGGGACACACACACACACACACACACACACACACACACACACACACACACACACACACACACAGAAGCAGCATCAAAGCTTATTTACAGTCCATTAAAGGTACATTGCGTGTAATGTTTGGCTGTAGACTCAAGGCTGCTGCAGATTTACTGCTGCTCTCTGAAAGTAAAACACACACACATACACACACACACACAGACAGACACACACACACACACACACACACACACACACACACACACACACAGACAGACACACACACAAACACGTACACAGACAGACAGACACACACACACAGACAGACAGACACACACACACACACACACACACACACACACACACACACACACAGACACAGACACGCACACACACACACACACACACACACACACACACACACACACACACAACATCCTTCCACTGGCCCATACACACTAGGCTATAGTTCGGACAACTCGGTGCGTTCGGGGGGGGGGGGTGAAGTTGCAGCGTTGTTGCACGTTTCACTCGGTTCGGTTTTCTGTCACACTGAACTTCGTCAAACTCACCGAACACTGTAAACACACTCCACACGATGGAAACCACCAGCCGCTCCTTTACTGGACAGAATATCCAAAACTCTTTCTGGTCTGAGAAATAACCGAGCAACGCCAAAATTTACTGTATCACCCACCGATGATGTCGCTCAGACCGATGATGTCACACATACTGATGATGTCGCTCAGACCGATGATGTCACACAGATGACCAGCGATGTGTGCTCAGAGAGTTGTTGTCCCTTACATCATACAGAAGTCCTTAAATGATGTGAAGGTTGGAGCTGCAGGCTAGTGAAAGCTCTGTTGTCGCTTCACTTCCTGTGTTTGGGTCGGATCGCGTTCTCACCTTGAGGTGAACTGAACTCTAGTTCGCTGCGACGAGAACCGAGACCCCCGTTTTTTAAAGGTGCCCTAGCTGCCACACGTATTTCCTGACTTTGTGGTGATGTCTGAAGGTCTACCATGGACTCTGTAACCATGGTTACCTTGTTTCAAGCCATTCTAGCGCGGTATAGAAAGCCTGCAGGGAGACTCGGCTCGATTTCTGCCAGTTACTCATTAATAGTCAACGAGCTGAGCTGCTCGACTCTGATTGGCTAACAGCTAGCCAAAGACAGCCTGGCTATCAGCATCCTTTACCCAGCCCAACTGGGCGAGCTCATGAATAGTAATGAGCTCAGGCAATATGATGTCAGACTGACCAGCTGTTGTGATTGGTCTGATTTCTGTCCAGTGGCTAGAGCTGACAGAGGAGGTAGCAGTTCATTTTCACATTCACCACATAACACACACACACACACACACACACACACACACACACACACACACACACACACACACACACACACATATGGACCGGACATATCTCAAAAAATACAAGGAAAAACTGTTTTGAGTGGCATGGCACCTTTAAGCGGTGTGGTGTATTCCAGGAATCCACCGACACGGTTTCTTGATTATAAAAGTTTATTTACATCAAAGAATTCAGCCTCAATTTACAAGCTCTGCAGAGCCGGAAAGCGACAGTTTTCCAGTTCTCCAATAGTCACTCTGAGGTTCTGCTGTTAACACATGGTATACCGTATTTCCTCAAATAAAAGCCGGGGCCTTTATTTACCTCCTGAACTGCAGAAGGGACCAGGCTTGTATTGTAAGCAGGCTTTTATTAGAGGCAGGCCTTTATTTCTAATTCCATCTGTTTGATAAGTATAATTATTTTAAATAAACTGTTTTAAATGAAAAACCATAGCGTTCACATTAGCAAAAATATCACCATATACATCAACAGCCAGAAGGGCGACAAAGCAATTTGGGTCAGAATTAATCAAACGCCACCATTGTGTCAGTTTGAACCCTGTAAATGTACCGGGTATTTATTTCAAATGTAGGTACTACAGTATTACTGGTAGATTACAATAAGAGCATACAGTAGTTACACCAGTATCTGAGTAACGTTACAGACGGTAGCTAGCTACCGGTAGCTTTGTTTCTAGCTCCAGGCTAACGTGTTTCCTCCCACCTCCAGCTAGCTAGCCGTGCTCTGCTCTTGTCGGCTAATCTTGTCGGCTAATCTTGTCGGCTCATCCTTCTGTTTCTTCCAGTCTCTGATTCTACTGGGTTCAATGTCGAAACGTCCCGCAGCTTTTTCACCCGAGTTTTCCTCCGCATACTTTAAAACTCTTTTCGTTTTGTTGTTGAAAAGTCCGTCACTAGCACCAGAGTCCGTCTTTCTCTGCTAGCACTAAATGAGCCCCATGTTACATCCAATGTAGCTACTGCCATCTACTGGCACCTGTACGTTACTGCACACTTGGCTGAGTTACACATACAGTCGCATTGACTAAAATACCGGTAGGACAATAATCCAGAAAAACAAAGTGCGGAAAAAAGCATGAATATATTGTTGAATCTGTTAAATTAAATTGGTAGAAATGTACAATGAACTTGAATTTTATTTTGACTTAATATTATATGTAAGGCATTTAGGAGATTATCCACACTATTTTTTTAAAAAGTCGTTATATTGTTTTGGGGACATTTACATGGCTGATAGCTAGCTTGTCTTGTTGTTCAACATACTGTCAAATTATTTTTACTGATTGCCAACTGTACACAATGTTATTGACTTTGGATCTTGCTAGCATAGCGTTAGCTTTCTGGCTCGTAGCTAAACTGAAGGGTTCTATCAGCTGAGCGGACTATATAAATATCTCCGGTTGCTAAGGGAGGCAAGTCGTATCTAAGGTCCTTCCTAATTCCTGGTGGAGAGAACAACGTTTGCATTGCATAAGAACCTGATGGATGGGAATGATTGTTCCAGGTATTAGTCAAACCGTCAGGCGTAACCAGGGAAACGGAGTTATTTTTTGGATAAACTTTAGATTTCGATTGTAAAACTAATTAAAATATGAACTAATGTTTTAAAAATATGTTATTTGGCAAGTTACCATGGTATAAGTGGGTTAATGCCCTTTGAGGTGTCCATTGTCAGGTAGTAATGGACTTCGGCCGAGGCACGCCTCGCCGTCGTCCATTAATATCTCACAATGGACACCTCGAAGGGCATTAACCCTTACATAACTTAGGGTGGGATCAATAATTGACCAATGGCTACAAGCCAACTGGCCTTCTTTTCAACAAAGACATTTCTAACCCACTGATAACGCTTTCCAGATGTTTCCTGTGGCCCTTTTCCTATAGAAGTGTCCTCTGAAAGTAGAGTTCATTTGAGGTCCTCGTGCTGAATCTTAGGTACCAGTCTTATAAAGCTTAAATACAAGTTATATAGAGGTCAGATACAATAGGATGATAATATACTTCAGCGGACCAGAGTTGGGATGAAGCTTTCACACCAGTCTAACCGGACTATCTGACCAAAAACGCTCCAGGGTTTATTTTAAACGGACCAAACGAGGCAGGTGTGAAAGCAACCTCGCTTGCGATATCGTACGGATCCGTTCATGAGAATGTGCTGACCTGATGACTGCAGCTAGAGTTTCTTCTCGCTCTTCTTTCTATGAAACTGACCAACCTACGGAGGCCCATAAACTGCAGGCTAATGAGGCTGATGTTGCAGCTGTACCGTGTCACCTAACATTTTGGCAGATGCTCCATCACAGCTTCATTAATCTACCACTGCATTTACTTTCTGTACCCACAGCTTTCTTCTATAGCCCCAGGAGAAAGGATGTTCATGGTTCTTTCATTTATTAGTTGTTTTGGGTTATTGCCACAGACTGTAAAAAATAATAAAGGAGATAGAGATAAAAGAGATAGACAGACAGATGGAGAGAGAGAGAGAGATAGACAGACATATGGAGGGAGAGAGAGACAGACAGATGGAGAGAGAGAGAGAGACAGATAGACAGACATAATGAGGGAGAGAGTGAGAGAGACAGAGAGAGAGACAGAGAGAGAGAGACAGAGAGAGAGATACAGAGAGAGACAGAGAGAGAGAGAGAGAGAGAGAGAGAGAGAGAGAGAGAGAGAGAGAGAGAGAGAGAGAGAGAGAGAGAGAGAGAGAGAGAGAGAGAGAGAGAGAGAGAGAGAGAGAGAGAGAGAGAGAGAGAGACAGAGAGAGAGAGAGAGAGAGAGAGAGAGAGAGAGAGAGAGAGAGAGAGAGAGAGAGAGAGAGAGAGAGAGAGAGAGAGAGAGAGAGAGAGACAGAGAGAGACAGAGAGAGAGAGAGAGAGAGAGAGAGAGAGAGAGAGAGAGAGAGAGAGAGAGAGAGAGAGAGAGAGAGAGAGAGAGAGAGAGAGAGAGAGAGAGAGAGAGAGAGAGAGAGACAGAGAGAGAGAGAGAAAGAGAGATTTGTCCTTTTCCCATAATGTAGGAAACACAGCTGGTGTCACAATGTTTTTCATTCAATCATTTTACGAACTTTGCAGCCGAGTTTGTGTCTAGATAACGTCAGTAAAACACGAGCGGAGTGTTTAATGTCCGGGGTGGATCCAGCACTGATCCATCCCGGCCCTTTGGCCGATTACAGAGGACTTCTGTTCCACTCGGCTCTCTCTCTCTTTGTTATTGATCTGCTCCCAGCTGCCAATATCGCTCGCCGCTGAGGAAAACCTGACCCGATCGGCTGTCATCGCACTGAGAACAACAACCCAATCACTCAGCTAATTACTGCCAGACATTCCCTCTCTCAGGTTAGGCATTACAGTAAATACAACTACAACTTATAGAGAGCCGAAGCCCCTTCCCGTGGACCTCGTGGGACCTTAAGTCAGAAAAAATATGAACGGTAGTGAACGGGGGAGAGGCAAATTATTTTTTGATCCTGTTTGAATTGAGCCATGGATTACACATATGATGTTCGTCAATTTAAAAGATACATTTTCAACCGAAGAAAGTCTCAGTTAGCCGTAGGTTTGTCATATGACCACTTAGTTTAGTGTGAAACCGCTCAGTGGACTACATCTCCCAGTGGACTACATCTCCCAGTGGACTACATCTCCCAGTGGACTACATCTCCCAGTGGACTACATCTCCCGTCTCACACAATCTACCTCACCTAGCTTGGTGATCGGCTAGCTCGCTAGCTAGCTTAGCTCTGTTAAACAACACATGCAACGTTATCTTAACTGCTGGGTTTTATCAGTCAAGAGTTTTCAGCAGAGAAGCAAAAGAACGAGAGAGATCTTCTGATCATTAGAGTAACGTTACATCCTGGTACTATACACACACACACACACACACACACACACACACACACACACACACACACACACACACACAGGTACGACACACGGAGACATCGTAGCTTCAGAGAGACGTCATCCATGCAGTTTGTCGTCTTTCTAATTACGTATTTTAGGTCTTATACTTCAACAGTTTAACAATAAACGGAGACTTTTTCAGGTTGAAAAATAATGTTTTAAATTGACGAACATCATGTTTGTAATCCACGGCTCAATTCAAACTGGATCAAAAAATAATTATTATCTCTCCATTGACCCTCGTTCATATTTTTTTGAAAGATAGGTCCAATGGACCGGAAGTAGAAGGGGCGGGACTTCGGGTCTCTATTAGGTTTCAAAGCATCGCACGGGTTGGTTTAGCACGTTTATAAAGGCCCAGACACACCAGTAATAAAAGGAAGTGTAATAACCAAGGGGGGGGTAAGCTTCGCTTCAGAACTCGAACCTCATAAGGCGCCATTTTGATGCTACCTGGCCATCACCTCCCGTTAGCATCCCATTGACTCCCATTCATTCTGACGTCACTTTGACAGAGAATAACTTTACATCTGAAGCGTTTAAAGACTCTATTTCTCCGTTGTTTATTTCTAAAGAAACACGACAATGTATAAAAGGCTCCATTACCTTGTAGCTCACGTTATGGCTCCGTAGCAGACGCTTTTATAAAAATAGGCTAACGATTGGGTCATAACCACGAGACTTACTGTCACACAGTAGAGGAATTACCGTATAGTACAGGAGAAGCTCACAGGCAGTTTGGACTTCCATTATCTGTTTAGGTTTAATTACTGATGTTAACTAGCATGTTAGTGATCAGTAATTACTAATGTTAACTAGCATGTTAGTAATTACTAATGTTAACTAGCATGTTAGTGATCAGTAATTAGCCTGTGTCTATGTTATCTCCTTACATATACCTACACTCTCCGTCTCTGTAAGATTGGGAATGATTGAGATTTCTCTCGGCACAGCTACCAGAAGACTTCACACTTTCAGACTATGGAATGCCGTTTTATTCACAATAAAACGGCACACAATCCAATCCACGCTCCCTGATTTGCATATAAGAACTGGAAATAAATATAGAGGGAAATAAATAAATGTGGCATTAGAAAAATAAAAGTCTCTTGTTATAAATAAATATGGTATTAGGAAAATAAAAGTCTCTTGAAATAAATAAATATGGACTTGTGAAATAAAAGTACCATGAAATAATTACATTTATTTAATTATTTATGTATTTATTGCCTCATTTATTTATTTCATGGTGTATTTATTTATGTATTTATTAATTTATTTATGTATTTATTAATTTATTTATGTATTTAATTATTTATTTATGTATTTATTTATGTATTTATGTATTTATTCATTTATTTAATTGTGAATAAAACGGCATTCCATATCAGACAGGTTGCTCACGTCACATCTACGTCTTCAAGCTCAGTTGGAGGCTGCTCAGTAACACTCAGCCAGCACCGGGAAAGAGACTTCTGATATCCTCCACTGGTCTCAGACCAGAGACACGGGGTCTGCTGGCCCATATATATATATATATATATATATATATATATATATATATATATATATATGTGTGTGTGTGTGTGTATAAACTGGCTATGATAAGAATGCCAAATGTCCTGTGGTAGCAGGAAAAGTTAACCTTCTCTTTGATTTCATGTTGTTTATGGAGAAGGAGAAGGAGAAGCACAGCGTAGATTCAACGCAGAACCATAAATCATGTGTTTTCTCCCTGCAGCTACGGCGACATGGTTCCCAACACCATCGCGGGGAAGATCTTCGGCTCCATCTGCTCCCTGAGCGGCGTGCTGGTGATCGCCCTGCCCGTGCCCGTCATCGTGTCCAACTTCAGCCGCATCTACCACCAGAACCAGAGGGCGGACAAGATGAGAGCGCAGCAGGTCGGTAACATCAGCAAGAACTCTGGGTGGTTAAGACACATGCCTTTGGTGTGGGAGACCCGGGTTCGATTCCCACTGCGATACATCAACCAATGTGTCCCTGAGCAAGACACTTAACCCCTAGTTGCTCCAGAGGCGTGTGACCTCTGACATATATAGATCAATTGTAGGGTTGGGTACCGAAACTCGGTGCCAATAGGGAACCGGTGCCGACGTAAACGGTAGTAACGAGACCGAATAAGAACGAAAGTTTCGGTGCCTCATTTCGGTGCTCGACTTTACACTACACCTGACAGCATGTAACGTTAGCCTAGCTTTAGCTAGCAGCTGGATTAATCACGGTTAAAATGCTGACAGCTAACGTTAAACAGTGTAAAGTGTGACTGTATTTCACTGTGGAGGACTTCTACAATTCATAGATATACAGGATGTTTATATGGTCGGACTTAAACAACACAGACGGTGCGTTCACTTGCAGCTGCCATTGTCAGAATTAAACAACACAGATTCACTTAAAACAGGTAGCCTCGTGGTGCATTCACAGTAATTGTAAAATACCCTTTTCCCATCTGGGGTTCAACAGCAATTTACTGGTGAAATAAGTTATTGTTATTGTTATAGTTATTACGTTATTATTAAATCTTTAATTTTGACCATGGCCTTAGCAATAAAGAAGTCACTGACTGTTGTTTACTACCCTTATTTTTTTTCTTCTTCTTTTTTTTTTAACTTTATTGAAAAGTACCGGTTCAGGCACCGTTTAGGCACCGGCACCGTTTTAAAAGTATCGATTTAGCACCGGAATCGAAAAAAAAACCAAACGATACCCAACCCTGATCAATGGTAAGTCGCTTTGGATAAAAGCGTCAGCTAAATGACATGTAATCTAATGTAATAAAAGAATTAGAATGAGTTCTAATTCTTTGCAGAGTCGCGTAATTACAACTTTTCATAAACAGTTGAAGGTGCACGGTGTACATAGCGGAAATCCTGTCGTGCGTCTGCCATATTTCTGATACTGCGGCGGCAAAATCAACAAAGGAAACATTGCGTTCAAACATGTATTTCTCAGCAACGACTACGTGAGTAGTCTGTGTAACGGAGAGTTTTTCCTGTGTGTCTCTACGAGTTGTTGAACATTAGACAGCCAATCACAGACATCATTAGATCTTGGTAGAAGCATGCTGCGTGCTGATTGGCTCCCTGATGCCGATGAGATTCATTCCTTTACTCCCCGAAGGACCTCTAAACCCTCCGCTGAATATGTGCACCTAAGTCTTCCACAAACCTCGAGAAAACAATGGCTTCTATATTTATTTATCCGTTAGGAACTTAATTAGTGCAGAAAGTGTGCAGTTAACGTACCCAGCAACACAACATTTGTATATATTACCTATTTTAACGATCTGAGGTCACGGTGTGGAGCACCTGGTGCAGGTGTGTTTAGGGCGCCTGGTCCTAAAGGGTTGTTCTTACTGTCTTCAGTAATCAGAGGTGTGTTTTGGGCGTAACATGCAATCAACCAATCAGAGATCAGCTCCCATTCATCAACCAATCAGAGATCATCTCCCATTCCCTTTAAAAGCCAGGCGCGTTTGGACCTTGGAGCATTGCTGTTATGATGGAGGATTTGCACCGTAATATTATTATATGTAATCTTCTGCATGTGTGTGTGTGTGTGTGTGTGTGTGTGTGTGTGTGTGTGTGTGTGTGTGTGTGTGTGCTGCTGTGTGTCCCTGTTTGTGTAACAAGCATAGTGTGCGCGCGCTGTGCACGAGCCTAGGAGCATCTTACTAATGCTCTGTTAGAATAACAATGAAATGCTGCGTTATTGACTTTAGACCAGGTTTTTGTTGGTCAATGGAGAGATCACTTCCCGCTGCCTCACGATAGCAATACTCCCAGAATGCACCTGAACACACCTCCCTGTAAGACCAGCACGCCCAGAATGCACCTGAACACACCTCCCTGTAAGACCAGCACGCCCAGAATGCACCTGAACACACCTCCCTGTAAGACCAGCACACCCAGAATGCACCTGAACACACCTCCCTGTAAGACCAGCACGCCCAGAATGCACCTGAACACACCTCCCTGTAAGATCAGCACGCCCAGAATGCACCTGAACACACCTCCCTGTAAGACCAGCACGCCCAGAATGCACCTGAACACACCTCCCTGTAAGATCAGCACGCCCAGAATGCACCTGAACACACCTCCCTGAATGACCAGCACGAACACCTGAACACACCTCCCTGTAAGACCAGCACGCCCAGAATGCACCTGAACACACCTCCCTGTAAGACCAGCACGCCCAGAATGCACCTGAACACACCTCCCTGTAAGACCAGCACGCCCAGAATGCACCTGAACACACCTCCCTGTAAGATCAGCACGCCCAGAATGCACCTGAACACACCTCCCCGTAAGATCATGGGCCACAGATGAGCGCAGGTGCATTTGTTATTTAATCGCCGGAC
>NC_041337.1:36403084-36425584 GCF_004354835.1 Perca flavescens | reverse complement strand
CAGGAACATTTTTGAAAAAAGTTCGGGAACCACTGCTCTGTCAGTTTCTGTAAGCCAACATAAAGGAGTCCGACTTCCCCTCTGTCCTCCCTCCCCTCCCTCTCTTCACAGAACCACGAGTTCACAAACGAGATCAACTACAGCGAGCTCTGCATGACGGAGTCCGTGGGCTACAGGACCAGTCGCAGCACCTCCCTGTCCAGCCAGCAGGGGGCGCAGAACAACTCCACCGGCTGCTGCCCGCGCCGCGCCAGGAGGAGAGCCGCGATGCGATTGGCTAACTCCACGGTGTCCGTCAGCCGCGGGAGCATCCAGGAGCTGGACACGCTGCACATCAAAAACACCTCCATAACACCACAAACGTAAGTTTGATGGGTTTTTTTTCGATACTTTTATTAAGTTTTTTATGGTTATGTAAAAATTGTTAAATGTAAAAAACAATTTGTTTAGTGGCCAGTAAAAATTTACTTTGGGCAACTTGAATTTGAAGTGAAGGAGTTCAAGTACCTTGGGGTTTTGTTCGCGAGTGAGGGGACAATGGAGCGGGAGATTGGTCGGAGAATCGGTGCAGCGGGTGCGGTATTACATTCAATCTATCGCACCGTTGTGACGAAAAGAGAGCTGAGCCAGAAGGCAAAGCTCTCGATCTACCGGTCAGTTTTTGTTCCTACCCTCACCTATGGTCATGAAGGCTGGGTCATGACCGAAAGAACGAGATCCAGGGTACAAGCGGCCGAAATGGGTTTCCTCAGGAGGGTGGCTGGCGTCTCCCTTAGAGATAGGGTGAGAAGCTCAGTCATCCGTGAGGAGCTCGGAGTAGAGCCGCTGCTCCTTCACGTCGAAAGGAGCCAGTTGAGGTGGTTCGGGCATCTGGTAAGGATGGGAGGAGGCCTCGGGGAAGAACCAGGACTAGGTGGAGGGAGGTCCAGCTGGGAGGAGGCCTCGGGGAAGAACCAGGACTAGGTGGAGGGAGGTCCAGCTGGGAGGAGGCCTCGGGGAAGACCCAGGACTAGGTGGAGGGAGGTCCAGCTGGGAGGAGGCCTCGGGGAAGACCCAGGACTAGGTGGAGGGAGGTCCAGCTGGGAGGAGGCCTCGGGGAAGACCCAGGACTAGGTGGAGGGATTATATCTCCAACCTGGCTTGGGAACGCCTCGGGAAACCCTGAGTCTGCATCACGCCTTCTCGCTTCCTTCTTGTTTATATTTTAAGTCTGTTTTTCCTCATTGATGAAATCAAATCTCTTGTGTTTGTTTCTCTCCTCAGTCGTTCCAGTCTGAACGCCCAGATGTGTGACCTGAAGCTGAACTGCGGGGATCCAGATTTCAGCGCCGCCATCATCAGCATCCCCACGCCACCCGCCAACTCGCCTGATGAGAGCCTCCCCTCGTCGCCCGCGCCCGTCCCCGGCATCCTGCGCAACACCCGGGCCACCGCCTACACCCACGACAACGTCAAAATCTCCTCCTTATAACCTCCGACCACGCCTGCCACTTCCCCCTCTAAACCCTGCCGACCCACCAGCCAACCTCTCCGTGAACTCTGAACATCCTTTGAACCTCTGATCTTGAAACAAGGGAACTGCAAGCTGAGATTTCGGGGTCTACTCAGATGGATATTTTGAGTACTGCTGGTTTGCTTTCACTTCCTCTAACCATTTTGTGGATTAAAGGAGACAGAATGGCTTTCCGTACAGGAGAGAACCAGCCAACGGCAGCCAACTGGAGCAAAAATCAAAGGCAAGGAATTTGAATAGTTGTTCTCCCGAAGACTTTCCCAAGTCTTAAGGTTCTCCTCCTCATGCATTTTACCTCAACGTGTGTTGGTGTACAATGCATAAGGAGGGTATTTGCCTCCCTTTCACAGTTTTGACCTTTTGAATCTCATTGCACAAACCCCAGGAGAGTTCATCCAGTGGAAAAGATGCCAAGACTCCCAAAGAATGACCCCGAAACCAACTGACAGGTTGAATTTTGCATCCTCCTCACCTTAATCCTTAAGAGGAGGGCTACAAAATGATTGCTGCTGAGGACAACGTTCTTATTTTTAAGTCTAAACCTGGCGTCAACGGAGAAATTGGCCTGTTGGTTTTTGGTGAATCTGAAGGACTGCCGACCGCTGGTCTAATTCATCTGTGATTGGACAAAGAAGTGACGGAGATGATCTGTATACAACCAAACAACCCTCAGCGGCTTCAGAGGCCATGGCTACAACTTTTTGATTACTTTGGATGTTTGTTGTTGTGGTTAAAACAGCAGGTGACGGCTAGCAGGCGTATAGTGTTTGGCTTTACCAAACCAGGATGGTTTCTTTTCTTTTACAGCAACAGACGGGATCAACGCTGCTCAATTGAGTGAAGTGTTGGAGCTCTAAAGGTTTTGTAGGTTTAAAGCCCAACAATGGGTCAAGATGTCTTAGAGGAGGATGAAAATGTAACTCAAATCGAATGGAGTTCGGGAATATTTATGGATGATTTCTCCACTGGCTCTTATTCCGCTGCTGAAGCCACTTCAGGTCACTATTTAGGAAAGTAAGGGAATCATGAGCTAGAACTCTTGAGCTTTTATCCGAGGTTGCAAGAAATGAAAGATTAAAAAAATCTTGGAGGGATGACCCAGACACTGCTGAAACGAATGAATCTAACATGTTAACCGAACTCTGAAAACTGGGTTTAACTGATCTATGCTGAGCCTGAATACTGTTCACACAACGACACTGAGCTGATCTTAATTTTAGGGACTACACCGAGCCGTTCTAAGCAGCGCTGGACCAACATGGTTTTCCAAAATGCTACTGTAGAGAGGACAAAGTTACTCTGGACTGGATTAATCTGGTTTGATGTGGACAAAGTTACTCTGGATTGGATTAATCTGGTTTGATGTGGACAAAGTTACTCTGGACTGGATTAATCTGGTTTAATGTGGACAAAGTTACTCTGGACTGGATTAATCTGGTTTGATGTGGACAAAGTTACTCTGGATTGGATTAATCTGGTCTGATGTGGACAAAGTTACTCTGGACTGGATTAATCTGGTTTAATGTGGACAAAGTTACTCTGGACTGGATTAATCTGGTCTGATGTGGACTTGTCTGGTCTGGCTGTAGCTCAGAAGTGTTCAGACTAGGAACGAAAGCCTTTTACTTTTCAAAATATGCAACATTACTACAAGCAGGAAAATAGCATCAACAAATGAACCGAATAATAATAACAATTATAATGTGTGTGTTATAAAAAACTACAGTTAATTATTGCAGGGAACATATTGTAAAGTAACTAAGAAATGAATTTGTTGTGTGATCTTTTCAGTGAGAGAGAGAAAGAGAACACAACAAGTATTCTGCAATAGATTTTAATAGGGAAAGGG
Source organism: Perca flavescens (assembly GCF_004354835.1). Classification (NCBI taxonomy): domain Eukaryota; kingdom Metazoa; phylum Chordata; class Actinopteri; order Perciformes; family Percidae; genus Perca; species Perca flavescens. Next base: position 36,422,222 of record NC_041337.1, on the reverse strand, counting down.
AAATGCAGCACCAGAAGCTCTTCAGCATTCAAATCACGTTTGTCCCGACGCCGTGCACTCTGGGAAGAAACCCGTTATTTTCCAACAAATTCATGAAGGCGGGAAAGATCCACCCACAGATATCAGCATGTTTCAGTATCACTTCAGTCTTATTTATCGGTCATTCTTCCATTCAACCTGTCTTTATACTCCAGAGATTATTGGGCCTCATTCACTCAATATCTTCCTACAATTTTTCTTCAAGTTGTTCTTGAGAAAGTCCCTAAGAAAAATCTACGTCTGATTCATGACATGTTCTTAAACAGCAGAATTATTCGCAGGTGTGTTCTTAGAATGATAAATCCCAATGTCTTCGTAAATTTAAAGCTCGTGCCTGATGCTCCTATGTAGCGTAGGTAAAGGCCCCGTTAATTCACATAAAAGGGCATGAGATGGCAGGGCCGTGTGCAAACTTAGAGAAATGTTGAAAAGACATGGTAAAGACTGTGGAGGCCTCGACTCCGAATTAAAGAAAAACTAAGAAGTTAGCAAAATACGAGACATCGTATTTAGTGCTAAGCAGCAAATAAAACCGATGCATGGAACGCAATTACTAAAAGAGAGAAATATTTCATTATAAATTAAAATGGATAAAAACGGTACAACTTACTTATTTGGCGCAAACATGTCAGCTTCAACATTTTTGAAACTTTTTTTGAAACTTTTTTTGACTGTTTTTTTTTGACATTGTTGCAGGTTTTTTTTTAGTTTTTTTTTCTCAAAGTTTGAAAAAACATTTTAAAAATTTTTTTTCCGACATTTTTTAATTATTTTTTCCAAAAATGTGACTTTATTTTTTCAACTTTTTTCCTTGAAAAAAAAAAAAAAAAAAGTGTATACAGAAACACTTTGTGTACGCCATCGGCCACACTGACGTGAATTCAGCTGCGAGTATTTTGGTGAAGCATTTCCCCCGACCAATCAGAAGCAAGCGTGAGTGAGCGACTCAGAGACGAGAGACGTACATACTGTAACATATTTTGTATCATAAACTTTCACCTGCATCTTCCAATCAAATCCTCAAACCCCAAAAAAAATAATAAAAGATAGGGATGAAAGTTGTCGGGCATCTGACAGGCATCCCTCCGTGCATGAGCCTGGTACAGTAGAAGTAGCACGACTGGGATTTATCGACCATACCTGAGGATTAAAAAATCACAAATGACACAATGTGGGACCTCATCATCCATTCTTTAGCATGACGACTCTATTAGTTTCTCCTGTCTGTCATTTGTTTGTTTTCCTCATCTTTCCCTCGTCCCGAAACTTTTCAAAAACGGAGTGTTTGCACCTCCGAGACGTGTACGTTAGATTACCGATGAAGAATTAAAACAGATTATATACGCAACTGAAGTTCAAAAATAAAAATCATTCAGGCATGTTCCTCGCCAGAATGTAAAGTGTATATGTGTGTGTGTGTGTGTGTGTGTGTGTGTGTGTGTGTGTGTGTGTGTGTGTGTGTGTGTGTGTGTGTGTGTGATGACCAGTCACTAATATGCATGGATACCGTTATAGGTATTTTATCTGTTTTCTCCTGCTGTTTAAAGAGAGTGGAGACTGAACTAGACGGTCTGTTCACTGGATGGATTATTCTCTCTTAATTCAACTCTTTGTCACTGTTTTATCTGATAAAGTACATCTTAAATAACATTATGATTTACCTTGATTTATTTAGCACATGTTAAAAAAAGAGTCACTAACTAAAAACTAACTAACTAACCCCAGAAATCCTTCAGCGAGCTCTGCATGTTGGGTTCCCTACAATTATTTAACAATATACAACACAAAGAGAAAAATAGAAAACATATAATAGTCTCTGAAATGAAAAAGAGAAAGAGGAAAGGAACAGTGTACATAGTTTAATTAGGCTAGGAGGGAAAGAAGTCCAATACTAGCATCTTGGTTTTTCATTAGTTATGTAGCTGTGGCTCCCTTTTATAATCAATAACCCTTAACCCTCCTGTTGTCTTCCCGTCGTTTAAATTAAAACTTATTTTTTTTGTGGTTTTCGACACTTTACCTGATGTTTTGTCAATTTTTTTGTCACTTTTTCCAAGTTTTTGGTCACTTTTTAATGTGTTTGTCCATTTTTTTCCTCAAATTTTTGTCACTTTTTGTGACATTTTTGTCACTTTTTTCAACGTTTATCTGTCTTTTTTTTTTAATGCTATAAAATAGAATAAAACACCCAAATTCCATGAAGAGTGTACTTACTTGTGAAGAGCGTTGCAGGGAACCATCCACGTTATTTTCTTTGTCAATTTTAACCAAATTTCTGAAATATAAACTGTTTGGAAATGGGTCAAATTTGACCCGAAGACACCAGGAGGGTTAAACTACCGTGTACCATGATTGTGCGTGACGGACTTCCTTAAATTAAATTTTATTGTCATAGACACAATGTGCAGGCACACGTGGAACGAAATGTAGGTCAGTGGCTTCAGTGCTGGCAGTGGGCATGAACACAATATTATTAACATTAATCAACAGTATACACAGACTCAGAATTATTGATAAACTCCGTAAGATGTATAAAGAGTAGGAGCAGAAACAGGAACACAGATAGGACTATAAACATGCAAATTATATTATAAACACGTGCAAATGTTGTAAATGTGTGCAAATGCCCAACGCAAGTGTCTTTGCTAGTTTAAGACCGACCCAGTTGTCACTTTCCACAACCGCGCCGTTTAATTAGCAAATGCACCTGCGCCCATCTGTGGTCTTACAGGGAGGTGTGTTCAGGTGCATTCTGGGCGTGCTGGTCTTACAGGGAGGTGTGTTCAGGTGCATTCTGGGCGTGCTGGTCTTACAGGGAGGTGTGTTCAGGTGCATTCTGGGCGTGCTGGTCTTACAGGGAGGTGTGTTCAGGTGCATTCTGGGCGTGTTGATGGCGCAGTGGATATGACACATGCCTTTGGTGTGGTAGACCCAGGTTCGATTCCAGCTGCAATACATCAACCAATGTGTCCCTGAGCAAGACGCTTAACCGCTATCTGCTCCAGAGGTGTGTGACAAAATAATAAATAAAAGCGTCAGCTAAATGTAATGTGTTGGTCTTACAGGGAGGTGTGTTCAGGTGCATTCTGGCAGTTTTGCTATCTTGAGGCAGTGGGAAGCGATGGCACCATTGACCAACAAAAACCTGGTCTAAAGTCAGCAACGCAGCATTTCATTGTTATTTTAACAGAGCATTAGTAAAATGCTCCTAGGCTCGTGCACAGCACACACACTATGCTTGTTACACACACAGGGACACACAGCAGCACACACACACACACACACACGCACACACACACACACACACACACACACGCACGGCAGAAGGTTACAAATAAAAATATTACGGTGCAAATCCTTCATCATAACAGCAATGCTCCAAAGTCCAAACGTGCCTGGCTTTTAAAGGGAATGGGAGATGATCTCTGATTGGTTGATGAATGGGAGATGATCTCTGATTGGTTGATGAATGGGAGATGATCTCTGATTGGTTGATTGCACGTTACGCCAAAAACACACCTCTGATTAATGAAGACACTAAGAACAACCCTTTAGGACCAGGCACCCTAAACACAGACCCTTTTTACCACCGTCAGACTAGCAAAAGTGGATTTGGACACGCCCTAAACACACCTGCTCTTAGATTGATATAATTGGGCATTTAATGGAAATATAAACCTATAAACAGTGCCAGTGGCATTGTTAACATGGCAGAGAATCATTAAGGTGCAGTAACATAAATTTCTACAGATTACAAATTTGTCTTTTTTGACAAAATTATTTCAACTCAGGGTCCATTTACCAGCTTTTTTCAGAGAGTTATAAAGGAATAGCGTTCGCTCGTTGCGATTGAAAGCTCCAGAAAAAGCTAGTAAGTGGTCCTTGAGTTAGAATTGACCCGTAAACAAGCTGATGCAGTAATTAAAACCCTTTTATAATTTTAATTTGGGCTGGAAGTTACTTAATTAATAATGATCTGTTGAGATGATGACCAGCACTTTGTATCCAGTGAACGGATGGTGACGTGAAGTCTCTGAGAGATTGAATGAATGAATGAATGAATGAATTAATGAAGGAGAAAACAACATTAAAGCACAAGAGGTGTATATTCCATCCCACTAATAAAAAAAACAGAAACCAGAACATTTCTTGCCTTGTTTGTTTTTTCTGGACATTCATCTGCTCGCTGTTTGTACATTTATGGACCGATACACCGATTTACATGAGTTTTTTTATTTGTCTTCCAGTCACAGGTCCATCCGAGAGTTTTATTATGTCGTGTTTTCAGGACAGTAAGTGGATGGAAGTGGAGAGTGATGGAGTGGCGCCCTCTGGTGACCAGCACAGTGAATTACAAGTCAGTTAATCTCAAACTGGAGCGGAAAACTGGGGAGGAATGATGTACAACATACAGTACAGGCCAAAAGTTTGGACACACCTTCTCATTCAATGCGTTTCCTTTTTATTTTCATGACTATTAACATTGTAGATTCTCACTGAAGGCATCAAAACTATGAATGAACACATATGGAATTATGTACTTAACAAAAAAGTGTGAAATAACTGAAAACATGTCTTATATTTTAGATTCTTCAAAGTAGCCACCCTTTGCTTTTTTATTAATAAGGGAAATAATTCCACTAATGAACCCTGACAAAGCACACCTGTGAAGGTAAAACCATTTCAGGTGACTACCTCATGAAGCTCATTGAGAGAACACCAAGGGTTTGCAGAGTTATCAAAAAAAGCAAAGGGTGGCTACTTTGAAGAATCTAAAATATAAGACATGTTTTCAGTTATTTCACACTTTTTTGTTAAGTACATAATTCCATATGTGTTCATTCATAGTTTTGATGCCTTCAGTGAGAATCTACAATGTAAATAGTCATGAAAATAAAATGTTGAATGTTTGGGATGAACCTGTTCCTGTCAACCAGTCCTGTCCAAACCATACCAAACCATACCAAACCATACCAAACCATACCAAACCATACCAAACGGGTGTAGTTCATCATGTATTATCTTATGATGTATCCCAGCGCTGTATGCTGCAAAACCTGTTATGTAGATGTCAACCACAAACACACACACACAAACACACACAGACACATACGCACACACACGCACACACACACACACACACACACACACACACACACACACACACACACACACACACACACACACACACACACACACACACAAACACACACCTGTCCATGTGCTGTCTGGATGCTCGTATAGAAACCAGCAGCAGATCTTCAGCTATTGTGGCCTCCATGTTTTCACCACCTGATCCTCAACCGTTGGTGGCAGTCAGGCAACAAGTTGTTATGCCAAACGCCCAATATAACAGAAGAAGAAGAAGAGGAACACGCATCCCGACCATGTGAACGCTGGCAGTCGGATAAACAACGTAACCGACCGGATATTCCCAGGTGGCATGAACGCGCCATTTAACCATCCCTCCTCAGTTACCATGTTTTTTTCAGGAGTTTGCTCACACTAATACATGTAAAAAGAAAATGTATATAGCATTAATTCAGCAAGAAAGTGAACATTTTGAACAAGAATAGGCGTATTAGGTATAAATTGATTTTATTTTCTTTATTTGAAAGTCCGGCCCCCTGAGTGTCTGCTTGGAAAGGTTTGGGCCCTTGGACAAATGTAGTTGATGACCCCTGATGTGAACATTGGCTCACTAAGAACCTGGGAACCACAATCCCAAACTGGCAGTTTGATTTTCTGTGTACTGAATTGTTCACCTAAATTAAACTTCTTTGACTTTTATGAACATCATGTCTTTTTTTAAATATTAGTTTTTCTAAAATTATACTTTAAAAAATCCCAATATATCGCCTTACGCACAGTATTGAAATATATCACAATATATTGAATCGTTACCCATGTATCGTGATACGTATCGTATTGCCCGATTCTTGCCAATACACAGCCCTAGTTTGAATAAAGTGTGTTTTACGATGATAAAAGTCCTGATAATTTACATGGAGTCTGGTGGAGATATGCTGGCTCTATACACGCTAAAAGTCCTGATTATTTACATGGAGTCTGGTGAAGATATGCTGGCTCTATACACGCTAAAAGTCCTGATTATTTACATGGAGTCTGGTGGAGATATGCTGGCTCTATACACGCTAAAAGTCCTGATTATTTACATGGAGTCTGGTGGAGATATGCTGGCTCTATACACGCTAAAAGTCCTGATTATTTACATGGAGTCTGGTGGAGTTTGGTGATGGTGATTTCGAGGCTGTTTCTTTAAAAATACTGACTTCATCCTTTAACCAAATAGTCGTATCTATTTTGATAATCAATTCATCCTTTTAGTCAATTCCAAGCAGAAATGTTAAATATTCACAGCTTCCAGCTTTTTAAACATGAAGATTTAATGCTTTTCTTTGTTATATATATATATATATATATATATATATACACAAAATGTAGTCAGTCAATCACCCAAGTTATTCAGCCAATACACTAACTTTACATTTCGTCTGACATGCATTATGAAATTTGATTAGGAAATGAAAATATCCAGGTGAAATAAAACATATATATAATATATTCCAGACTTTTCAAGGGCCCTCTCTCCCCTTGGGCCCTGGTAATCAGTATCGGTTTTACCCCCAGTCCGACGCCCCTGCACACACACACACACCCACACACACACACACACACACACACACACACGCTGAGCTCTCGTAAAAGGAGCCGCAGCACCATTTTACAACAAATGCCTTATCGCGCTGATGTGACCGAGCCCGACCATGATTTCTAAACATCTGCCCGAACCCGGCCCCTGTCCCTCCCTCTCTCTCTCAAAGCCGCCATGACAGTCTGGCTTTGAATTTCCGGAGAAACCAGACCCCACGTAACGCGTTCGTCCAATCAGCTGCCGGGTTTAATTTTTTGGGACGACAATCCAGATTAGCGCCGCCTGCTGCTATGGAGACGTATCAGGTCTCGTCTCTTCGGTGAGTTCTGAGGAACTTTCTGGACCGACTCGGGGAGACCAATCAGCTGACTGGCTCCACTGCCGAGGGTCGGCCGTCTGGCTGGTGTGTCTGCAGCTTTCAAGGGGTGATAGAATGATTATATAGGGTATTTAACACTGTTCCTTAAGGTCTCCTAATGGGGTATGTAACATTGGTTGGGCTGAAAATTGCCCGGTTGCTATTTTATTGGCCCTTATGCATCCCTGTGTTTTATCCCATTTTGGAACGAGAGCTTTTCTTCCAAATATGGTATGCTCGTGAATATATAGATGAGCTGTGCGCTAGGGTTTAATCCCGGGAAACGGGATTCCCGGGAAATCTGATCAAAACCATTTCCCGTTTCCCGGGAAAAAGTTATGACGGGAAATGGGAAATAAAATAAAATAGTGCGTGTCTATTGTTCTCATACGGTAACGTTGATGCAGGCGACGGTAGCTACGGTAATACAGGCTCCCTAAATCATTACACAGGCTCAATACCTTCATTCATTAAAGACAGGCCTGTCTTTTTGCAGTGCACACTGCACACAATTGTACATTTCTGAGGATCATTTTCTTTAATTTTGTTTGGCCCTGCCCTAATAAAGAAGTATATGACTCATCCTCAACAGCCACAGAATGGATTTCGATAACGTAATGGTTTAGAAATCATTCAGTGGTTTACTTAACCACATTTTGTTAGTTTTTGAAATAGATTTCTATAAAACATTGATTATAGAAGGGTTGCCTAGATTTTGAGAAGACAAGTCCCAGACATCCCACCTGGCATTTCATAATTAGCGCTGCAGCACGCAGCTCACTAGATCACGCAGCAGAATTGATCATTGCAAACTGTGTTGATGATGCTCGCATAAGAAAACAGCTGAGAATCTTCAGTTATTGTGTCTCCATGTTTTCACCACCTGATGCTCTCGGCTACGGCCAACCGTTGGTGGCTGTCAGACTAAAGGTTTTTATGCCAAACGCCCAATATAACAGAAGAAGAAGAACACACATGTCCTATTTACCCTCCAAACTGTCGTTATTCAACTATGACATGTAAAATCAGTTTTGCATTCTGTCACCCCTTTAAGGATGAACAGATACGTCTGTCTTGGAGAGAAGAAGAACTAAGGTATGTTATAGTGAAAGTGAATTATGATAGAGGATGTCTTTTGATTTCCTTAATTATTTTTGCTAAACTGTTGGTTCCTTGATTATGTTCTACACTATTTATTACTTCTTCGTCGTTCTGATTTTCTCTCTCGTTTGATTTGACTGTGAACTGAATACATTTGGAGTGTTGTTCTGCGTTGTCAACCCATTTCGTGAAATGTTCACGTATATTTTAATCTATTAATTTGCGTACATGGTCACGTTTACTCCGGGAGTGACGTAGAAATTACCTGCCGTGAGACTGAGTTCTGTGTGTGTACAGTACGTGCTGCTGATCTTTTTTACCTTCAACTTTATTGAAAAATATATTAAAATATACAGTAGACATACAACATTTAATAAATAAATAAAAAAATCTAATAATTATCCAGAGAAACAATAGTCTTAATAACAAAAACAAAGTGTGAAGAGAGGGATGATTAAACAATATAAATAATACAATATGGAGACAAAACTATATACTTTATTCTCCTAAAACTTCTCCATAGTCCAAAATTCTCAATCTCAGAGATTTAATATAATCCTTAAAAGTGCTGCTGTGTTTCTTTTTTGACAAAATGTAGTTCACAAAAAATCAGGTAAGCAATGATAGCACGTGAACAACAACTGCACAAACTTATAATAATTATTTATTATTATGTAATAAATAATATTATATGTGTATATATATATATATATATATATATATATATATATATATATATATATATATAGAAACATAAGAAGCAATACAAACGAGAAATAAAAAAATATAAAATAAATGACAGACATTTCAAACAACAACAACAAAAAAATAAATAAAAAGTAGAAGAAGACCTAAATGTAGCCTACAGTTAGTCAGAGGTTTCAGGGACAAAAAGCTCTACAGTTTCCACAATTGTACTACTTTTCTTGTTATCCAACGCTCTCAGTGACTTCAGTAGAGATTTAAATTCTATGAGAAAAGGTACAAAAATTAGGAGATGAGTTAGAAAATGTCTGCTTGTGAATATAGAATTTCGCATACAGAATAACAACATGTATTGGATGCGCTGCTGTGCCTCTGCAGCTGGACGTGTGGAGGCAGACACGTCACTTCCTCCCTGCAGAGATCGTCTATTTTTGTGATTTTATGTGTCACACTTCAGATAAACAAAAAGCACTTGAGGAGTTCAGGCTGAACCCGTTTTGGGGCTTTGCGCTGCGTCCGGGTGCAAGACAGGACCCTTCATGGTCGAACGGGTCTTACTCATAGACAGTATATAATGGACCAACAGACCCCGTGTCTCTGGACGGAGACCAGTGAAGGATATTAGAAGCTCTTTTCCGGTGATGGCCAGCTTTACTGAGCAGCCTCCAACTGACAGAGACAACGTAGATGTGACGTGAGCAACCTGTCTGAAAGTGTGAAGTCTTCTGGTAGCTGTGCCGAGAGAAATCTCAATCATTCCCATCTCACAGAGACGGAGAGTGTAGGTATATGTAAGGAGATAACATAGACACAGGCTAATTACTGATCACTAACATGCTAGTTAACATTAGTAATTAAACCTAAACAGATAATGGAAGTCCAAACTGCCTGTGAGCTTCTCCTGTACTATACGGTAATTCCTCTACTGTGTGACAGTAAGTCTCGTGGTTATGACCCAATCGTTAGCCTATTTTTATAAAAGCGTCTGCTACGGAGCCATAACGTGAGCTACAAGGTAATGGAGCCTTTTATACATTGTCGTGTTTCTTTAGAAATAAACAACGGATAAATAGAGTCTTTAAACGCTTCAGATGTAAAGTTATTCTCTGTCAAAGTGACGTAAAAAAAAATGGTGGTCAGTATAATGCTAACAAGAGGTGATCGCTTTGTAGCAACAAAATGGCGCCGTCGGAGGTTCGCGTTCTGAAGCGAAGCGTACCACCGCTTGGTCTTACTCCGGACCAAGGTGGCTACGGCAGACGCCGCTCACAAACCGGATGCTGTATCAACGTATGGTAGGGTGATCAGATGAGAATGGACGAGACTGGGGGGCGGGACGGTGTAACATGAATCTCAAAACTCCGACCAGCTGTCTGTCATGTCTGCGCTTTAGCATCAGCAACATCCAATCTAATCACTCCTTCTGGTGGCTTCCTGCACTTAACATGAATTTGAAAACTGCACCAAAATTATTAATTATTTTTATTCAGAAACCCACCTGTCTGTCCTGTAAACCCGAAAATACAAATAAAAAAACCATTAAAATCATGAACTGTGAACGCCTGAGTTCATGATTTTAATGATTTTTTACTCAGGTGATGACGGGAGCTGCATGCTGCAGGACGACTCAGTTAAAACCCCCCATGACCAGTTTTTAATGTTCAAAAAATCCAAGTTCACTTTCAAAGATGGCTATGGCTATTGTTGTAACCAAATGAAGAAGTGGTACACATAGTGCTGTATACTGCTACCTATAGACATGTCTCTACAGTCTTATTAGTCTTATTACCTATAGACATGTCTCTACAGTCTTAAACATAGTGCTGTATACTGCTACCTATAGACATGTCTCTACAGTCTTATTAGGAGTTAAACATAGTGCTGTATACTGCTACCTATAGACATGTCTCTACAGTCTTATTAGGAGTTAAACATAGTGCTGTATACTGCTACCTATAGAGTCTCTACAGTCTTATTAGGAGTTAAACATAGTGCTGTATACTGCTACCTATAGACATGTCTCTACAGTCTTATTAGGAGTTAAACATAGTGCTGTATACTACTACCTATAGACATGTCTCTACAGTCTTATTAGGAGTTAAACATAGTGCTGTATACTGCTACCTATAGACATGTCTCTACAGTCTTATTAGGAGTTAAATACCGCATGATTAGTTATTTTTTAGCTTGTGCAGCTGAAATTGGCCAGAGATGCTCGGTTGCTATGACAACAATGGCTTTAAGCCGAGTCTGGAGCAGAAAGCAGAGCAGTAGCCTAACGTTAACGTTAATCAAAACCTAATTTTGATGTATCAAACAGTGAGATATATTTGTGTAATATGTCAATAACTGGGTGAATAGAATCCTAAATGTTACTAAAAATGTTACAAAAATCCATCTTTTCTCCGACTCGTAGTATCGTGTGACAAAAAGAACGCAACAACCCCCGCGGGTTACTCGTTTTCCGACACGGATGTGACGCCACACTCGAGCTACTAGTCGCGATTACAAGACAAAGAGAACGCACCGTTATACAACCTCGCAGTAGCCTGAGTTTTTAATTCAACCTGGCTGCCCCCCTGTATCAACAGTAGTGAAAGCTGCAGTAATATAAAGTTATTATTAGCACTTCTGTCTTATTATTTGTGTGTCACTAAATCAGTCGTTCAGACAGGTCATGTCCAACTTCTATCTGTGGACGTGTTGTTACACTGTTTGCATGCACAAAAAAACGGTGTAATGCGTTGTTATCAACTGGTATTGCTAACAATAGCTAACCGGGCTAATGAAAACAATGAAAATCCGACTTTTATTTTTAATATTTTTAATTTAAACTTTATTTCAAATGACAATTTATAGAAATTCAAACATTGCAGTCGGCTACGTAAAACAAATAGGATACAAAAATATATACAAATAATATATGAAAGTGAAAAAGAAAAGTAATAGTCTAAACAGAGGAAAACAAAGGAAACAAAAAGACTAAAATGTTAAAAATAAAGACTAATGCTGCGTTCCAGACACAGTTTTTAACCCGTAAGTTACGACTTCAAGTCACGACTCACGAGTTGGCAGCGTTCCAGGCGAAGTCACAACAAACCCTTCTAGCTAGCAGCTACCTAACGTTGACGTTAGCTATCTAGGTTACTTTACGTTGCCTATTTATGTCTATTTATTTCTACTTATCACTGTTAATAAACGGCGTCTGTACAGCTTCAACAGGGGTCGCCATTGTTGTTTATGTGTGTGTGACGTCAAAAACTGTAACTGGGAAAACAACGATCCGGTACGAGTTCATGTACGGGTTTGACTGCCGTTCCGGGACACTTTCACTGGTAGAAGGTGTTGAAGTTAAAAAGTTAAAACCCGGCTTATGTTTTGAAAACAATGTACTTGCTAGATCTAATCAAATAACTACAGTGATTAGCATTGGTCTGGCTCACACCGTCTGTAGCTTCTAAAGAATTGATGATGTCATGGCTGTTATTTAGCATACTGTAGGAGACTCATTGTCCCCACAGGAAAGGTAACTGTTGAGTTAGACGTGATTAGAACAAAGGAAATGCATATTACTGTGAGTTTTGACTGTCGTTTTCATGTTGTTTTATTAAACCTTTTGCTTAACTTTCAATTCGACCCCAGCCTCTCCTCCTTCCTCCAGAGATCAGAACGAACACGTCTTTTAGCTATTTCTTAACAAAGGTTGTGAAAACACGAGTTACGGGCTGCCTGGAACGCAGCATAAAATCCGACTTTTAAATACAACGCATTCAACTCGGGTATGACGTCATTCTCAGCTCCAGCTTCCGGCTTCCAGCTTCCGGCTTCCGGCTTCCGGGGTAAGTAGAACGCGCCATTACAGTATCCCTGGAAACCGCGGCAGAGTGAGACCTCTTCGCTTCGCTCCACTGTCTCTGCTCAGTGTTTTAGGAAACGTGGCCTTAACAGCAGCAGCATCTGTACATGAATGAGAAACACACAGCGGCTCCAGTCTCCTCCTCTGCCCCATCTGCCAGTCAGCCCTGCCCGCGGTCCCGCCTGAAGAAGCCCGTCTCTGAAGAGAACCATGTCCGAGACAGAACCGGTCCCGGTCGCGGCCGCGGAGGCCCTGAACCTCACCGACTCCAACGGGACCCAGGCGCTCAACGCTTCGGCTAAATTCGTGGCGACTCCGGAGGGCACGGCGCTGGCGTACGGCAGCCTGGTGTTCATGGCGCTGCTGCCCATCTTCTTCGGAGCCCTTCGGTCCGTCACTTGCTCCAAATCTAAGGTGAGAAGGCTAGGAGGGCTCCCGTTACAGCTACGTTACGTTACGGTCACGTTACAGCTAGCTACGTACGGCAACGGCAGTTAACTTTTGGCACAAAAACCACTAGCTAGCTAGGTACGTTTAGGAAAAATATCGTTTTTTTTTTGTTATGACACTCTCGAGAAACGAACACGCGTTTCCTGGGTGAAAGTATTAAAAAATATACACTCATTATAGCCTATATTTTGCGAGATTTTGCGTAACTTCCGACCGTTGCTGTGGCGGTTAGCCGTTAGTCTCCACCGGGAAGCTAACGTTAGTTTAGCTAACTGACCGCTTGATTCAGTCTAAAATAACGTTAATTCAAACTAAACACTGGGGGAAAGCAGGCTACAGCTACATTAACACTTTACAGTAATAACAATGAAGACAAGTATTGAGTGATTGTATTTTAAATGAGCACAAGTAAAGTAGAACTGACGTTAACAGCTGTTAGATATTTTAACGGTTATTTTCAGGGTCTTTTTAAAGTGTCAAAAACTAAAATATTAATGATTTTGTGGTGGTTGCTCCGGTGTTTATTTACAATTGTCTCCCCCCTCCCGCAGTGTGTTTACCGGCTGTCACACTAGTGTGTGTTTGTATGACGTGTACAAGAGGGATTATTTGCACTCTTTGGGGGTTTTTTTTGCGGACATGCGCAGTTGTACCGGTTAGCTTTTGGCAAAAACCACAAAAAACCCTCCCACATCCTCTCTGCAGGGTGGAGGTGACGATGACAGGTGGGAAGTACATTTATTCAAGTAATGTACTCACTGTTTTCCCATTTGTCTGTGTTTTAAAGGTCCCATAACATGGTGCTTTTTGGACGCTTTTATATAGACCTTAGTGGTCCCCTAATACTGTATCTGAAGTCTCTTTTATATAGACCTTAGTGGTCCCCTAATACTGTATCTGAAGTCTCTTTTATATAGACCTTAGTGGTCCCCTAATACTGTATCTGAAGTCTCTTTTATATAGACCTTAGTGGTCCCTAATACTGTATCTGAAGTCTCTTTTATATAGACCTTAGTGGTCCCCTAATACTGTATCTGAAGTCTCTTTTATATAGACCTTAGTGGTCCCCTAATAATGTATCTGAAGTCTCTTTTATATAGACCTTAGTGGTCCCCTAATACTGTATCTGAAGTCTCTTTTATATAGACCTTAGTGGTCCCCTAATACTGTAACTGAAGTCTCTTTTATATAGACCTTAGTGGTCCCCTAATACTGTATATAGGCCTTAGTGGTCCCCTTTATATCTGGCCTTTAGTGGTCCCCTAATACTGTATCTGGAGTCTCTTTTATATAGACCTTAGTGGTCCCCTAATACTGTATCTGAAGTCTCTTTTATATAGACCTTAGTGGTCCCCTAATACTGCTTTGACCAACTGCCACTTTTGCTCGTTCAACATTTTCATGCCACGGGACCTTTAAATGTCAGTTAGAGTCCAATACAAGTTCTGTTTTTGCTGCTGACCGACTCAGATTATTATTCTAAGTGTCTGACAACATTATGAAAGGATCCCTACTAGAGGTCGACAGATTCATCGGTTTTGCCGATTAATCGGCACCGATAGTTGATTGGTGGAACTATCGTTATCGGCATGGATTTTTGCCGATAACGATAGTTCCACCAATGCCGATAGTTTTTCCTGGTTGCGTCCGTTGCTGGAGCGGCTGAGAAGCGCATGCTGTCATTCATTACCCAGTACACAGAGCTGAGAAGGCTCTGCTGGCATCATGCATTACAAAAGCTCCTCTAGAGGCGAAATAAAAACTATCATTGATGCCTCGTGTTGTTTATTTTCGACACGTATTACTGCGCGCTGCACCACGGAGAACACGTGCTGTGCGGAGAAGGCTGACATCAGATGCACGTTTAAAGCATCGACAGCAAAAGGTTTGTTTTATCATTATAAAGTTATTCATTTGTTGAATAGATGCTGCATTAGTAGAGAAAGAACAACACAACAGTATGTTTGTTTGTTTGTTTGCTTTGGCTGAGATGACGCTAAACATTAGCAGTAGGCTAACTAACCTCAAGCGGTTAAAACACTGACAAAAATGAACGCAAGTCCGACCCAAATCGTCCACGATCTGTCTAGTGGCTGCCGCTGGAGAATTGAGATGTGTAGAATCGACAGCGCATTCATTTTAATGCATCAACAACTGCCCGAAAGCACGGTACTAGCGTCATATGGTGGAGAGACCTAGAGAGAGACTGGAGAGAGAGAGAGTTATATGGTGGAGAGACCTAGAGAGAGACTGGAGAGAGAGAGAGAGTTATATGGTGGAGAGACATAGAGAGAGACTGGAGAGAGAGAGAGTTATATGGTGGAGAGACATAGAGAGAGACTAGAGAGAGACTGGAGAGAGAGAGAGAGTTATATGGTGGAGAGACCTAGAGAGAGACTGGAGAGAGAGAGTTATATGGTGGAGAGACATAGAGAGAGACTGAAGAGAGAGAGTGTTATATGGTGGAGAGACATAGAGAGAGACTGGAGAGAGAGAGTGTTATATGGTGGATAGAGAGAGACTGGAGAGAGAGAGTGTTATATGGTGGAGAGACATGAGAGAGACTGGAGAGAGTTTATATGGTGGAGAGACATAGAGAGAGACTGGAGAGAGAGAGAGTGTTATATGGTGGAGAGACATAGAGAGATGAGAGACAGAGAGACTGGAGAGAGAGAGATGGTGGAGAGACATAGAGAGAGACTGGAGAGAGAGAGAGTTATATGGTGGAGAGACAGAGAGAGACTGAAGAGAGAGAGAGATATGGTGGAGAGACATAGAGAGAGACTGAAGAGAGAGAGTTATATGGTGGAGAGACATAGAGAGAGACTGAAGAGAGAGAGAGTTATATGGTGGAGAGACATAGAGAGAGACTGAAGAGAGAGAGTTATATGGTGGAGAGACATAGAGAGAGACTGAAGAGAGAGAGTGTTATATGGTGGAGAGACAGAGAGAGACATAGAGAGATATGGTGGAGAGACATAGAGAGAGACTGAAGAGAGAGAGAGTGTTATATGGTGGAGAGACATAGAGAGAGACTGAAGAGAGAGAGTGTTATATGGTGGAGAGACATAGAGAGAGACTGAAGAGAGAGAGAGTTATATGGTGGAGAGACATAGAGAGAGACTGGAGAGAGAGAGCGCCGGCGCTAGAACAAAGCCGTGAATCAGAGATATATAAAACGTGTTTTCGCCGATCCATCTCTAGAAATGCGTCTGTAGCGAGCATGTCACTATCTCTAACGTTATCCGCATTTATATTTACACGTAACAAATGATATATCCAGCTTCAAAAAAAGTCTAAAAGTCGGAAGTTAGAACGAATGCATTGTGCAAAGAGTGGTTGCTATGGAGACGATGCACAGTGTTGAGTTCTGTTGCTCTGATTGGTTGGAGGTCTATCCAATGAATGCAGAGGCATTTTTTTTTCCTGGTTCTGTTGGAACACGCCCCATAATCACAGCCCAATGGATCGGTTTCAGACTCTCATTCTGACTAGAACCTGAGTAGGACCACGTCAGGCTAGATCTAAACTCTTCTACAGAGAAGAATGGCGTCACTGTTTGGAGATTTGGCATACATTTGGGCCTTTTTTTGAAGAAATGTAAATAGTTTGTCCTTTTTATATGAATTATAATGCTCATTATGTTTATTTTTGCACTGGATGACTCCAAATATGTAGGAGAACTGTTTTAGACAACACACATGCTTGTGTAGCATTGCTGTGGGTGTAATATCAATAAATATGACAATATTATTTAGATTATTGGCAAAAGCGTCTGGACTTTTTTTGAAAAAAATGTATGTATTTTGTCAACTGTTTTATCCCGTATCAATTCTAAATACTATCGGTCGATTAATCGGTTATCGGCAAATACGGCCCAACCTAACTATCGGTATCGGTAAATTCCACTCTCGGTCGACCTCTAATCCCTTCAGAGATAGACCTTTTAGTTAAAGAGTAAGATCCTTTTAGTTTAACATGAAACCGCCCCGAAATCACCATCACCAAACTCAACCAGACTCCATGTAAATAATCAGGACTTTTATCATCGTAAAACGCACTTCATTTAAAGTGGACAGAAACTAAATAAAACTACCAAAAGCCGTCTTGGTTCATCTTTCCACTGTTCCAACAATCACCACTCTGGTTTGATTGAAATAAACCCCTAATTCACCCATTTACATGTGGAGATATGCTGGCTATATACACGCTAAAAGTCCTGATTATTTACATGGAGTTTGGTGGAGATATGCTGGCTCTATACACGCTAAAAGTCCTGATTATTTACATGGAGTCTGGTGGAGATATGCTGGCTCCAAACACGCTAAAAGTCCTGATTATTTACATGGAGTCTGGTGGAGATATGATGGCTCTATACACGCTAAAAGTCCTGATTATTTACATGGAGTCTGGTGGAGATATGCTGGCTCTATACACGCTAAAAGTCCTGATTATTTACATGGAGTCTGGTGGAGATATGCTGGCTCTATACACGCTAAAAGTCCTGATTATTTACATGTAGTCTGGTGATGGGGATTTCGAGGCTGTTTCAGGTTAAACGGAAACAAAATGAAATGCCGTCTTGGTTCCTCCTTCCACTGTTCCAACAAGTTGGTTGTGTTTCTGACAGCTGATCATAATTGAGTACAGGTTTGTTGACATTGATTTGGATATAGTTGGCTCGCAGTGAGAGAGTACGGTGGCCAGCAGACACAAAATTAAAGAAAAGGGAAAGACGATTAAAAACAGACCGAGGCAGGTGTTGTCCCAGGTGTGGTGTAATGGGTTTAAATCCGGCTCCTGAACCTGTTGTTGCATGTCATCCCTCTCCTTTGCTTCTCATCTCTTCATTCTCTCTCTCTCTCTCTCTCTCTCTCTCTCTCTCTCTCTTTTTCTCTCTCTCTCTCTCTCCCCCATCTGTCAGCCATTTTTATAATGCGGTCAAATAACCTAAGCATCTTGAATCATTTGAAGCCTTTAGTTTCCTATTAGGTTGTTTTTGGGCCCTGCTTCCAGTCCTCCTCTTTTGTTTTCCGATCTGATCCCTCTCTCTCCCGTTCTCTCTGTGCCCATCTGTCTGTCCATCCATTCTGTCTGTCTGCCTGCCTGCCTGCTGTAGGAGCTCGGAGAAAATGATTACGATTCTGGGTTCAGAGTGAGTATCAGAGAGCCGCTCATTGCACCAAATACACACACACACACACACACACACACACACACACACACACACACACACACACACACACACACACACACACACACACACACACACACACACACAGCACCAATGCAACACTAAATACATTAAAACTGTGTGCCGTGTACGTGATACAGAAATCACCAGTGATCGGACTGAACCATTTCTTTAGGAAGTGCTCTTAGTGCTGCAACAAGGATCCTTTCTCCTTCCTTCCTTCCTTCCTTCCTTCCTTCCTTCTCTCCTCTTTCCTTATCATTTTGTCTCATCTCCCTGGCTGCATCTCATGGCCCTTATTTTATAACTCCTCAGTCTTCGGCTGAACCAGAAGTTCTGTCCCTCCTCGGTGAAGGCTGTCTCAAAGCTCTTATTTAGGGATCGACCGACATGGATTTATTTTTTTTATTTTTTTTAGTGCCAATGCCAATACCGATTTTATTTCATCAGCCTTAGCCAATGACCGATACAGGCTGCTGATTTTCTTGAGCCAATATTTGGAGCCGATACTGCTTTTGCTCCCTCGATTTACATCATAAAAATGTAAACCCTGCCACACTGGATTTGTTCTCAGAATCTGTCTCTGCCATTTCTTTAAAAAAAATAATAATCAAAAACACAGATCAGTGTCTCTTCTGCAATCATCTTAGTAAAGCCAGTGTGACTGGACCGAGTTGGTCCAAAAAGTTCCTCAGAACACACCGAAGAGACGAGACCTAACACGTCTCCATAACAGCAGGTGGCGCTAACCTGTATTGT
>NC_041337.1:36388084-36398084 GCF_004354835.1 Perca flavescens | reverse complement strand
AAAAAATCTCAATGTGTAAAAAATTTTGTGAAAGCACCAATAGTCAACACTACAATATGGTTCAGTATCGATATCAAGGTATTTGGTCCAAAATATCGTGATATTTGATTTTCTCCATATCGCCCAGCCCTAATTTCTTCACTAGAAAGTGTTTCCAGTTAGAATTTCCTGGAAGGACAGCCTCTTTAGATGTATCAGAGGGATCCTATGAACACACATGGAGCTGTTTCTGCTCCTGAAGAAGCTACAAGTCTATTAAATCAACCTTTTTTTTAAGAAGAACATGTTTTATCCTCTATCTTATGGAGAAAAACTACACCACCCACAATCCTAATATCTCTATATCTCTCTCTGTCTCTGTCTCTGTCTGTCTGTCTCTGTCTCTCTGCAGAAATAGTCAACTACGAGTTTGACACCAAGAACCTGGTGTGTCTGCTCATCAGCAGCGTGGTGGGGGTCTGGTACCTGCTCAAGAAGGTAATGTCCGTAACCAATCGCATAAAAACCTGTTTGGACTCGGCTGCAGGGCTTCTCATAGCTCTTAAATTGCCTCCTTGAGTCCTCCACTTGTCTCCCTTCCTAGCGTCTTAGTCCCTCCCACAGAGGAGGCACGGGAGAGGCACAAGGAATTATGGGAGGAGAGAGGAACCGAGCAAATGTGTTTTTAAAGGGATGAGACGTCCTTTCCTCTGAAGCGCCACATGAGTTGGGCAGCTGTTTGGGCGGAGTTAGCCACTCCTCTAGCTGCACGGCTACCAGGAAGCGATGTTACGAATCCCACTATGGCCACGCCAAGACCCGCCCTTCAATAGCGTTCACACACTGCTATTGGCCAGGCATCCATGCTTACATGTAGAGGTCCTATCCCCTGACCAATCCCCTAACCTTAACCACTCGAGGTGAAATGCCTAACCAACCAATCGAGCTGCTTCGTAGGGCAAGTCTTGGCGTGGCCATAGTGGGATTCCTAATTTTGCTTCCAAGAAGGCTGCTCTCTGTATCCTCGCCTGTAGCTCTTCCATGATCATTTTCGGGGGAGGAAATAAGAGCTCACCGCGTAGGGACAGAACAACTTCCGGTTCGGCCGGAGAGGACTCGAGGAGCTATCAAATAAGGGTGATGAGATGCAGCTACAGTTGCTCTCACTAGCCACAATGGCGGGTGTTGTGCCTTTTTTATATTGTAACACTGGTGGCTGGAGTACTAGGCCACTGTCTGACACAGGAACACAGCTGTGACCCAGTGTGCAGCGGCACACCAGACCAGCAAGCCGCGGCGATTCCTTAAAATATCCCCCAGAGCTCTGCACGCGACATAGCAAGCCGAGGCAACTGTTGCGTCTGTGCAGCTCGTAGACTGTGTAAGTTTTAGGTTTGTAGAACCCCCACCCGGCCCGTCAGACACCGCCTACCAAGAGCCTGGGTCTGTCCGAGGTTTCTTCCCAAGAGGGAGTTTTTCCTCGCCACTGTCGCACTGCTTGCTCTTGAGGGAATTACTGTAATTGTTGGAATTGTTGGGGCTTTGTAAATTATGTGTGTGAGTATGAGTGTGGTCTAGACCTACTCTATCTGTAAAATGTCTCGAGATAGCCTATGTTATGATTTGATACTATAAATAAAATTGAATTGAAATTTGAATTGAATAGAAGAAGATCCGAGATGGCGCAGCAGGACATTTGGTCTGAGCGATAAGCTTCCCGTCACCGAGGGCACGGCTGAGAGACACGCGAGCGCTCCAAACCACTTTCAGCTAATCTTCTCCACCTCCACCACCTAGCCTATACAATAAGAAGCTACTCTCTGTGTTATTTGGTTGCATGTTTTCATACAAAAAGGATCTTTACACACATTGTCAGAGCTGAATATTTGATGACTGCTGTTATATTTTATGTAGTCTTGATTTAGGTGTTTACAGCTCATTTACATTTACAAGTGTTTGTTAATCTGGTTCTTCACGTTAATTGTGGCACACCATAGTCAACTTTATTCAAATAAAACATAATTTACCACAAAATAGTGGCTAGTGGAGATGCTGAGTGGATAGTAGCTTTTGGGGAAACCACTCGCCACAGTGGCTGGTGAGCTTAAAAAGGTTAATGTCAAGCCATGCTCGGATGCCATATAATATCATATAATATATGACATCACAGCACTGGATAGCCAATAATCTGTCTGTGATTTTTGACGTCACAGCACTGGATAGCCAATAACCTGTCTGTGTTTTGTGACATCACAGCACTGGATAGCCAATAACCTGTCTGTGATTTGTGACATCACAGCACTGGATAGCCAATAATCTGTCTGTGATTTGTGACGTCACAGCACTGGATAGCCAATAACCTGTCTGTGTTTTGTGACATCACAGCACTGGATAGCCAATAATCTGTCTGTGATTTGTGACATCACAGCACTGGATAGCCAATAACCTGTCTGTGATTTGTGACATCACAGCACTGGATAGCCAATAACCTGTCTGTGATTTGTGACATCACAGCACTGGATAGCCAATAACCTGTCTGTGATTTGTGACATCACAGCACTGGATAGCCAATAACCTGTCTGTGTTTTGTGACATCACAGCACTGGATAGCCAATAACCTGTCTGTGTTTTGTGACATCACAGCACTGGATAGCCAATAACCTGTCTGTGTTTTGTGACATCACAGCACTGGATAGCCAATAACCTGTTTGGCCTGGCGTTTGCCCTGAACGGTGTGGAGCTGCTCCACCTGAACAACGTCAGCACTGGTTGCATCCTGCTGGGGGGGCTGTTCGTCTACGACGTCTTCTGGGTGAGACCAACAGTCAATTTATACATTTATACATCTTTTTTTTTTTTTTTTTTTTTTTTTTTTCGATATATTTTATTAATTTTAAACAAACAACAAACCAACAAGCCCAGCTATTACCAACATACAAAACAGGGGGAAATCATTCACACACACACAAATTGCACACCGCATGTCACATCACATAACCTACATTATTGTTTACAACAAAACACAAAAAAAAAAGAGTTTATGACTTATTGGTGAAGACAAAATGTGGTCTCCCATCCTGCAGCAAACCAGCAAGATCACCAGGAAGGTAATCAAGAAAAGGTTGCCAGATATTATAAAACAAGTTGGTATTGCCCCTTAGTGTGGCACTGAAGCGTTCCAGAGGAAAAACCTTAAGTATTTCTCTGTACCAGTGTGTGACCGAGGGTTTTTTTTCCTCAATCCACTGGAACAGAACACAACGCCTTGCTAAAAGTAAGAGTTTACCCAGTAACAATAGTTGCCCTGCAGATAGAGAGAGCTGCTCTAGATTCAGAAGGAACAAGACTGGTTCTGGTTTAACTGTTTTGTGAAAAATTCAACTTAGCTCCTGAGAAATATTCCTCCAATACCTGAGTATTAAGGGACATTGCCAAATACAATGATAGTAGGTCCCTACTTCTTTCTTACACTTCCTACAGAGGGGAGAGACTTGGGGGTTAATCTTGTTTAGAAAATGAGGAGTGCGCTGCAATCTATGCAATATCCTGTACTGACTCTCTCTAAGTCTATTACACGTAAACAGTTTCTTAAGAGATTCAAATGCATCTGACCAGATATCCGTATCAAGATCAACCTCCAAATCCTTTTCCGATGACTCCCTGTTTTTGTTAACATTGGCACAATTAAGAGAGTACAGTTTTTCATAAAAAAGTGAAATAAATGTTCTGTTATTGCAAGCGATTGAAAATAAAGTAAGGAGGAGGCCATCAATTGGATTCTCTATTGATTGGTCTGTTGGAAGTACAAGATTGGACTGTACAAAATGTCTAACCTGAAGAAAGCCAAAAAAGTGTCTGTGTGGTATTTGGTATTTATTCTGAAGTTGTGAAAATGACATAAATTTACCATTTTCAAATAAATTACCCACAAATCTTAGTCCCTTTGAGTACCAAACATTGAAAATACTTTTCCCCACACCAGAAGGAAAAGCTTTATTTTGGGTTATAGGTTGTAATGCTAATGAAAAGCCTTTCTGACCAACATATCTAGCGATATCACGCCAAGTCTTTAGAGTGTTAAGCATAATGGGGTTATTTTTAACCTCTGCCATGGATTCACCTTTGTCAATTGAAATAAGACTGATGGGGGGAAAAAGGGGCACAGCACCAGGCATTCACCAGGGTTCCCTCCTGGTGGAGAAAATGATTGAGCCAGTCTGATATTATGCGTGCATGACAGGCCCAGTTATAATACAAAAAATTGGGAAGGGCTTGACCCCCCTCTGTTAACGGGTAATTGTAAAGTCTTCATCTTTAATCTAGGTCTCTTTCCGTGCCATATGAAATTTGAGAGAGCTCTTTCTATACCTAAAAATGCCCTTGTAGTGATCCTAAGTGGTAACATTTGCATTGGATATAATATTCTGGGAAGCACGTTCATCTTCATCAGGCTGATCCTGCCCATCCATGACAGAGGGAGATCGAACCATCTTTCAAGATCACATTTAACTGCTGTCAAAGTTGGCTTAAAATTCAACTTATACAATTCTTCAACCTTAGCTGATACTCTGACGCCCAGGTAAACAAAGCCAGCACTTGACCATCTAAATTGAAAATTGACAAGGGTTGCATGGTCTCCAAAGTCAACCAGTGGCAAGGCCTCTGACTTTAATTAATTTTGTACCCTGAAATTTGACCAAATTGACATATAATTGCTACCAAAGTGGGTATAGAATACTCTGGTGTGGTAATAAACAGTAATATGTCATCAGCATAAAGCGATATTTTGTATTCAATGTCTCCTAAAGTTACACCGGACAGCCCATTGTGATTCCTAATAGTCATTTAAATAGGATGAATATCGGTTAAATTTAAATGTTATTACAGAGAAAGTAGGCCACCGAAAAGCTTTCCGAGAGGTTCTGTTGGGTATCCGTACAAAAGTTAAACAGCGAAACAGACTATTCAGCTTGAATGTATGTTGTATAAAAGGTCCAGTGTGTAACGTGTTTAGATGTTCATTATCTAAATCTGTGTTGCCCCGTTCACCAACGTGTCCTTTTTCATGAATATTTACCTCCACCATCAACTCCAAGTATTCCTATTGGCTGGAAGTTGAACATGCGTTTGCATGAACTGGAGTAGAAGCTCCATATTCATGCTGCTTCTAGAAATACGTTAGCTGGTAGGAGACATTGTGTGTGTGTGTGTGTGTGTGTGTGTGTGTGTGTGTGTGTGTGTGTGTGTGTGTGTGTGTGTGTGTGTGTGTGTGTGTGTGTGTGTGTGTGTGTGTGTGTGTGTGTGTGTGTGTGTGTGTGTGTGTGTGTGTGTGTGTGTGTGTGTGTGTGTGTGTGTGTGTGTGTGTGAGATACAGGACATACTGCTCCACCTTTCCTGTTTCTCTGTTACATGGGTGGTGATGGAGCAGTGGATATGACACATGCCTTTGGTGTGGAAGACCTGGGTTCGATTCCCACTGTGATACATCAACCAATGTGTCCCTGAGCAAGGCACTTAACCCCTAGTTGCTCCAGAGGCGTATATATATAGCAATTGTAAGTCGCTTTGGATAAAAGCGTCAGCTAAATGACATGTAATGTAGCATGATAAACTCACAGGTGATGCTAATGTTGCTAATGGGTTTCGTAGCTTCCCGGCCCCGGTGGCAAGTTAGAAGAAGGAAAACATGGAGGGCCACACGTATTCAAAATCCCAAATTTCAGGAACAGAAGTCTTCTTCTTCTTCTCCCAAAAAAGAAGATTGAAAAGAGCAAGAGAGCGGCTTTTTGAAGCGTGAAGGCTACTGTAGCTGATACCTACTTTGAACTGCGTGGTGCGAGAGTGTTGATTGCGATATATGAGCTCCATGCTAGACGGGAGAGAAATTCCCACACACTGGACCTTTTTTAAAGTTAAAAGTGAGTAGATTTGTTGTTGCCGATCGTTCCGGACCTCCAACCTTGAATACAAATGTTATGCTGAGTGAATATTATTATTATTATTATTAATACGTTTGAGAAGCCCTGGTATGGAAATAGGGGGACGTGAGAGCATCTCAGTAAAGAGAAATGAACATTACATCTGCTCAGATAAGTTAAGCATCCTTTCTTTGTCTCCAGGTGTTTGGGACCAACGTCATGGTAACGGTTGCCAAGTCCTTTGAAGCACCAATCAAATGTAAGTATGTGACATTGTTGCCAGGGTCTAGGGGTGCACGATATTGGAAAAAAATGTGATATTGCGATATCGATAATGAATATTTCGATATCAATATTAATTTCGATATTTTTAAACATATGTAAAATTACCAAAGTTATGGGAAAACGCATCAAAAATAGATTTCCCAGTGCTAAAACAATACATTTAAAATGTTGCCTGAACTGAAAGAATTATATATATATATATATATATATATATATATATATATATATATATATATATATATAATATATATATATATATATATATATATATATATATATATATATATATATATATATTTTATTTATAATGTAATATTAAAAATGTACAAACAATAACTTATAACAATAATTTCAAAAATTCCTGTTACTGGTTGGGAAAAGGGTATTTTACAATTACTTTGAATGCAGCACGAGGCTGGCGAGGCCAAACCTAATGGTGCGTTCTCTTTGTCTTGTGATCGCGACCAGTAGCTCGAGTGTGACGTCACATCCGTGTCGGAAAACGAATAACCTGCGGGGTTGTTGCGTTCTTTTTGTCACACGATACTACGAGTCGGAGAAAAGATGGATTTTTGTAACATTTTTAGTAACATTTAGGATTCTATTCACCCAGTTATTGACATATTACTCAAATATATTTCACAGTTTGATACATTAAAATTACGTTTTGATTAACGTTAACGTTAGGCTACTGCTCTGCTTTCTGCTCCAGACTCGGCTTAAAGCCATTGTTGTCATAGCAACCGAGCATCTCTAGACAATTTCAGCTGCACAAGCTCCAAAATAACTAATCAGGTGGTATTTAACTCCTAATAAGACTGTAGAGACATGTCTATAGGTAACAGTATACAGCACTATGTTTAACTCCTAATAAGACTGTAGAGACATGTCTATAGGTAACAGTATACAGCACTATGTTTAACTCCTAATAAGACTGTAGAGACATGTCTATAGGTAGTAGTATACAGCACTATGTTTAACTCCTAATAAGACTGTAGAGACATGTCTATAGGTAACAGTATACAGCACTATGTGTACCACTTCTTCATTTGGTTACAACAAAGACAAAAGTGCTTAAAATTGTAGAAAACCACAATGTTTACTACGTGTGATGCACGACGTAGCCATCTTTGAAAGTGAACTTCGGGGTCCTCTGAGTTCAGACGACTTGACGAGTCGTATGCTCGGTTAACTGCTAGCTAACGGTAGGCTAACGTTACCTGCTGTCAGGTGTAGCGCTAACGCTAATGCCAAGTGTTTGTTAACTAGCCACCCCGTGCGGCGATGTTCCCTCTAATGTCCGTTTTCGGATCATCAGAGAGAAGCGCAGTATTTAAGTGGCACCTAAATAAGGCGCTCCACGCAGCTGATGTTTGTTTATACTTCTCCGCTGGTGTGTGCGTCGAGCCAGCCGGTGTGTGTGTGGTAGAGCGAGGAAGAAGTGAGAGAGTGAAGGCGTTTTTCTTCGGAGTGAGTAGCGACTCTAACGTTATAGTTAGAGAACCAAAGTGTCTCCTCTGTTCTTTCTGAACACGGTGGGAGATCTGGAGCAGGAGAAGTTACTCCTCTCCTTGATCTCATGGTGCTGATGGAGAAGGAGAACCAGGAGAAGTTAACCCTCTCCTTGATCTCATGTTGTTTATGGAGAAGGAGAACCAGGAAAGGAGTCGGGGAATTGCAACGCTACCAAGTGAAGTGTATAAACAATTGAGTTGATATATTGTACACCCCTACCAGGGTCTCATTGTTGCTGCAAGTACCGAATATCAGCACGACTAATTCACAGAAAAGTTGGTTATTTTTAGTCTTAAGTCACCATGCAGCCAGTTGTATCGCATCTAAAAGCTGTTTTCATACACAGTGGGTTTTTATTTGTGCTTATAGAAGTAAAATTAAAAGAAGCGATATGCAAAAACCTGAGAAAACTCACATTTGGGATGAAAGAAAAAAGGGCCAGAGGGTTTGTAAAATGTAAAAGGAACATTGAAATTAAAGACAGCTGCACATGCATGTCACACATTTACCAATAAAGACAAAAAACAATATTTTTAAAGTGCTGAGCGGGCAGCCCAGTTGTGAACCAGCTGTTGGAGGATTGATAGAATAAAGTTACATTAAAAAATAAACATATCTCTGTCTCACTCTGTCTCTCTCTCTCTCTGTCTCATTCTGTGTGTCTCCCCCCCAGTGGTGTTTCCCCAGGACTTGTTGGAGCGAGGACTTGAAGCCAGTAACTTTGCCATGCTGGGTCTGGGAGACATCGTCATCCCCGGTATCTTCATCGCTCTGCTGCTGCGCTTTGACGTCAGGTAAGCCCCGCCCCCTTTTCCTCCTCTTCTGTTCATAATGCGGCTCGATGGCGTTTTTAAAGCCCCCAACGTCTCGTTCCAGGCAGCGCTGCGACCATTGACTTCAAGGCACCTAACCCTTACCGTAACCTTAACCATAACCACTGCCTAATCCTAGTGCCTTCCAGATAGTGCTGCCTGGAAGGAGACGTTGGGGGCTTAAAACATGATGTGACAGATTCTTTCTTCCATTTTCCTTTTATGGCTTTAATGTTTCTCACGATCGTAATGACATACTTCTTCCTGCAGCCTGAAGAAGAACAGCCGGACGTATTTCTACTCCAGTTTCCTGGCCTACATCTTCGGACTGGGCCTCACCATCTTCATCATGCACACCTTCAAACACGCACAGGTACGAGACAGGGGCTCCTAAACATGGAGGTATATGGAAAGTGGTTGAAATTTGAAACTTAAATGCTAACTTCCAACCTTTTCAACCTGGACTGTATTTTCCTATGTTTTTGTGTCTAAGTAACTGATGGGTACAACAATCTTTGACACTGGTCCAGTTTTAAACGAACCGGGCTGTAATGTAACCCTACAGGACTAATGTTCAGCATCAGTCATTGTCCACTAAAAGTTCTGTTGTTGTGTCTGACAACATTATGGGATGCATCCCTACAGAGATAGACCTTTTAGTTAAAGAGTAAGATCCTTTTAGTTTAACATGAAACAGCCCCGAAATCACCATCACCAAACTCCACCAGACTCCATGTAAATAATCAGGACTTTTATCATCTTAAAACACACTTCATTCAAAGTGGACAGAAACTAAATAAAACTGTCAAAATCCGTCTTGGTTCATCTTTCCACTGTTCCAACAATCACCACTCTGGTTTGGTTGAAATAAACCCTTAATTCACCCATTTACATGTGGAGATATGCTGGCTATATACACGCTAAAAGTGCTGATTATTGACATGGAGTCTGGTGGAGATATGCTGGCTCTATACACGCTAAAAGTCCTGATTATTGACATGGAGTCTGGTGGAGATATGCTGGCTCTATACACGCTAAAAGTCCTGATTATTTACATGGAGTCTGGTGGAGATATGCTGGCTCTATACACGCTAAAAGTCTTGATTATTTACATGGAGTCTGGTGGAGATATGCTGGCTTTATACACGCTAAAAGTCCTGATTATTTACACGCTAAAAGTCTTGATTATTTACATGGAGTCTGGTGGAGATATGCTGGCTCTATACATGCTAAAAGTCCTGATTATTGACATGGAGTCTGGTGGAGATATGCTGGCTCTATACACGCTAAAAGTCTTGATTATTTACATGGAGTCTGGTGGAGATATGCTGGCTCTATACATGCTAAAAGTCCTGATTATTGACATGGAGTCTGGTGGAGATATGCTGGCTCTATACACGCTAAAAGTCTTGATTATTTACATGGAGTCTGGTGGAGATATGCTGGCTCTATACACACTAAAAGTCTTGATTATTTACATAGAGTCTGGTG
>NC_041337.1:36365584-36383084 GCF_004354835.1 Perca flavescens | reverse complement strand
TTTCACCGAAGCACCGTTTATTTCAAATGCTATAAAATTGAAAAAAAAAAAAACACCCACAATTCAATGAAAGTAATCTTTAATTTTACCTGCCAACAATGTGACATTACAGACACACACACACAGACACACACTCATAAACATACAGAGACAGACAGACACACACTCATAAACACACACAGACAGACACACACACAGAGACACACTCACACACACAATGCAGCACTGTGCAGGACGGCCCGTTGTCTTTAAGACTTTCTTATTTGCCGACGTACCTGCACAGGTGGGCTGTTTGGTTCTGCTCGTTGTGTCTTTAAGAAGTTGAATCAGCCCCCAAAGAAATAAAAATAAATAAAACAATAAATAAATAAAGTGTGAAAGACCGCGCGGTAGAACGAGAGCTTCTGTCGTGTTTTTTCTTTTTGAAACATTCCCGTCGGTTCGGATCGTAAACGTTCTCTTCCGAACTTCTCAAACTGCCGGTCGTCCGGGCGCGGTTCGTTTCTTTACTTCCTGCTTTGTTTGGCGCCGGGTCGCCGCCGCTCATCCATTGGTTAATGCTCGGGGGGGGTCTACAGCTTACGGCGACGACGGTTAAGTTTAGGCACCAAAACAGCTCCTAAAGTTTTGGGAGAAGATGGTGGTTTTGGGGTTTCCTTGGTGAACGGTGTCATCAGATCAACTTTCTATAAGCACAAACAGACAGTTGGAAAAACTGAGAAATGGGTTCAAATATCTGATTTTTCATTTTTCTTCCACCTTGACGAATTAAAAAATTCTTTAAACTGTTTTTCCAATTTTCTGTTTTTTTATTCAGAGGATCAGACATGTGGAAAATTAAAGAAATTGCGTCTGAGCTCCAATTATTCATAATACTGCCGTGATCAAAACCATCAGCTGCACCTCTGACCCCCAAAGTCTATCAGTATTTTTATTTTTTTGGTCCATATGCAGTTAATGAGCTGCATATTCCACAAACTAGAGGGAGAGAATACCACGGCAGTATTATGAATTATTGGAGCTCAGAAGCAATTTTGTAATTTTCAAAATTTCTGATCCTCTGAATAAAAAACTGAAAATTGGGAAAAACAGGTTAAAAATCAAATTTTTTTATTTGTCAAGGTAGAAAAAAAAATAAGGAAAAATGTAATATTTGAACCCATTTTTCTGTTTTTTCCAAATGTCTGTTTGTGCTTACAGAAAGTTGAACTGATTACCGTGAACGTATTTAAACGAGATTGATTTATTAGCCGAGATTTTGGCGTAGCTGTTTCCTTTCATCTGCCCTCTGCGTTTCCTGTTTGGTTTTTGTTTCTTTGGTTTTATTGTTTCTGAGTTTTAAGATGACCAGTGTTTGATCGTGTCCTGTGTGTGAATACTGACTGTACCTGTTCACAGCCGCTTGCAGGAAATAAATCCCTCTTGTGTTCAGGTCGGGCTCGCTGGTTGGCTTCACATTTCTTTCCTGTTCCTGTTTGGGCCTCCCATCCAGAGATGGAGTTGGTGTCTGAGACTGAGAGAGGTTTTACGCTTTCAGCCCCCGAAATTCTGCTTCATTTTACAGATGACTCTGTAGATATTCTGTTTCTTAAACGTGATTTATGGTTCTGTGGAGGAGCCACGCAGCGTAGCCGACGTAAGTGGCCTGAAGGTTGTGTGTGTGTGTTACTGTGTGTTACTGTGTGTGTGTGTGTGTTACTGTGTGTTACAGTGTGTGTGTTACTGTGTGTGTGTGTATGTTTCTTTTTGTGTTTTTCTTTTTCTTTTTGTGTGTGTTTGTCTTTTTGTTACTGTGTGTCTTTGTGTTACTGTGTGTGTGTGTGTGTGTGTGTGTGTGTGTGTGTGTGTGTGTGTGTCTGTCTGTCTGTCTGTGCGTGCTTTTGTGCGTGTGTGTGGATGCAATGCTACCAAGCCACAGCCGAGAGGCGTGCATTGCCGTAACGTACAGTTACATATTTCGGGAGGTGAGGTCAGTATCTGTACGTACGTAGCCACGGCCTAGAGACGCACACACACACACACACACACACACACACACACACACACACACACACACACACACACACACACAGAAGCATAAATCACACTTTATTGTCAACCAGTCAAGGTTAACTTTTAAAAACACTTCACAAACGTATAGAATGTAGCTTCTAAAAAAGCCCCAGTAGTTCCTAAAACAGCTGGTCTGTCCATAGGCGCCGATACCGGTGGTGCTGCGGAGCTGGAGCACCCACGGGTGCCAGACTATCAGTATAGTCCTGTCATTTTTTAAAACACGGTAGAACAAATTGCAATTTGGCCTAGGTTGACCCCCCATTTTGGCTTAAAATGACTGGACCAGTAGGCTCCATTCGTTTCAAATTAAACATTGCAGTTGGTGCTAAGTGGTAACCTGACTCCTCCAGATGGATCACTTCCCGTTAGCTCGGCATATCCATCTGGGAACTTACCGTTGGAGAACTTTTGGGAAGGGGCGGAAATCCTGGTTAGCTGATTGGATAAACCATCTGTCTATCACCACCTATAGTTGGTGATAGACGGGCCAAATCAACCAATCAGATCAACGAAGCGTATGAAAATACAACCACGAGCCAGGCTACCCCTGCTGCTGCTGCAGGCCAAGCATAGCTCGTTAGCTCAGCAAGCTAGCAACATGTCGGTAGAGGTGTCAAGTAACGAAGTACAAATACTTCGTTACCTTACTTAAGTAGACATTTTGGGTATCTATACTTTACTGGAGTAATTATTTTACAGCATACTTTTTACTTCTACTCCTTACATTTTCACGCAATTATCTGTACTTTCTACTCCCTACATTTTAAAAATAGCCTCGTTACTTATATTTCAGTTCAGCTTGTTCATCGTTCAATAACACACACACAAAAAACCCTATCCAAATCGCTCCATCCGGAGAGAGTGAATGTGATTGTGGTTGGATGAGAAGTATAAACATAGCTATTCCGACACCCTATTGGTTTGTACGCGATCCATTTATATAACATTATTATAGTCATATGGTTTTGTACCCACTTTTTGGGGTTACGTTTTTGTCCTTAATGGCATTTCCCCCCCCCTACATCAGGGGTCGTCAATGTTTTTTTAAGCCAAGGACCCCTTAACTTAAAGTGAGATGTAGCAGGGACCCCCTACTACATATTGTATGAAATTCAGTTGCATATTAAACTGGGCCTACAATAACTGTTAGGGCAACCTAAAGCCTTCTTACGTACCCTTTTTTCATAAGCTATTAAAATATTAGTTGTTGGCATGATTTTATAAATCATATTTTAATGTTACATACTGTATGTGACATACTGTATGTGGCACAGTAAATCTAGGATTAACTGTATCTGTGGGCTGATATCTTAGTGACTACCTTACCTATAGGCCAGTAAGCCTGTCATCAGTGGGAATTTATATTTGCTAATAATATGTTGGAATTATGGAATAATTTGGAGGCCCCCTGCAATGACTCTGAGGACCCCCTGTTGAAGATCTCTGCCTTACATTACTTTTACTTTTATACTTTAAGTAGTTTTGAAACCAGTACTTTTACACTTTTACTTAAGTATAAAGCTTGAGTTGATACTTCAACTTCTACAAAAGTCTTTTCAAACCCTAGTATCTATACTTCTACTTGAGTAATGAATGTGAATACTTTTGACACCTCTGTATGTCGGTAAAGGAGATTTGCCGTTTGTGTAACGAGAATTTAGGAATAAAAGAATAAAAGACCCCATTTCAGGTTCCTGGTGCATATTCCAAAAGAAGGATCCAAGAGGAAAAAGCATTAGCGAGCAGCTAACAGAATTAGGGCTACCGCTGTCTGAAAATCCTGGTTAGCTGATTGGATAAACCATCTGTCTATCACCACCTAAACCCGCCTCAAAACCAACGCTGATTGGTCGGTCGTTTGGCGAACGGCTCCAAATGTTCTTGATCTCCAGATGCCAGACTGATCTGGGAGGAGAACTGGAGCTCACCAGATCAGGACGGTCCCACCAGGCTAGCTAAGTGGAGCGTCTGTCATAGTGTGATTGGTCATGTCGCTGTCAGTCCCCTCCTCCATATTTTATCCACCAATCACAGCGTCTCTCGGATGAAAACACCTCTTTAGTGATTCTTAATTTCCCGCGAAGCTGACCGCGGTTACGTGTCAGTTAAACTTCTCACCTCCAATCCTATCGGTGAGAAAAGAAATAAGATTTTAACTGTGTCGGGCTCGGACAGAAAAATACCCAGACTCTGCTGTCGACCCGTCTCATGTTTACGTAAAAAACAAGTCTGAATAAAAGGGATGGAAAGGTTCTGCCAGACCATAAAGCGTGAGTTATACGGGCAAATGTGACGTCACGGGAATGGGTCAACGGGTCAGGAGGCACCAGCTGCAGTCTTCTCCTTAACAGCGGTGGCGCTAATGAGCAAAGGCTACCGACGCTGCTCTTTCTACGGACTAGAAGAAGAAGAAAAAGGTAAACAACGGCAGAACTGGCAGCAGCATTGCCGTCAATGCTTTGATCTGATTGGACGAGCTACTTGGTGGGATCGAGCCTTTCATTCACCATAACAGAACTCATCTGAACCCAGTGAGTTTACCGGAGAGACCTGCAGTCAC
Organism: Perca flavescens; assembly: GCF_004354835.1. NCBI lineage: Eukaryota > Metazoa > Chordata > Actinopteri > Perciformes > Percidae > Perca > Perca flavescens. Next base: position 36,378,469 of record NC_041337.1, on the reverse strand, counting down.
TGTTACCCCTTTCCCCCAGAGCTAAAGAGCCGGCACAGAGCCAGGTCTTACATCACTGTAGACGTCTCATCTGTCCCAGCAACGTTAGCGCGGCGGCGCCAAACCCAAGGGGTTAAGCTTCGCTTCAGAACTCGAGCCATCTATGGCGCCATTTTGTTGCTAACTGGCCATCACCTCCTGTTAGCATTCCGCTGACAGCCATTTTTTTTTTTACGTCACTTTGACAGCGAATAACTTTACATCAGAAATGTTTAAAGACTCTATTTCTCCGTTGTTTATTTCCAAAGAAACACGACAATGTATAAAAGGCTCCATTACCTTGTAGCTCACGTTATGGCTCCGTAGCAGACGCTTTTATAAAAACAGGCTAACGATTGGGTCATAACCACGAGACTTACTGTCACACAGTAGAGGAATTACCGTATAGTACAGGAGAAGCTCACAGGCAGTTTGGACTTCCATTAGCTGTTTAGGTTTAATTACTAATGTTAACTAGCATGTTAGTGATCAGTAATTACTAATGTTAACTAGCATGTTAGTGATCAGTAATTACTAATGTTAACTAGCATGTTAGTGATCAGTAATTACTAATGTTAACTAGCATGTTAGTGATCAGTAATTACTAATGTTAACTAGCATGTTAGTGATCAGTAATTAGCCTGTGTCTATGTTATCTCCTTACATATACCTACACTCTCCGTCTCTGTGAGATTGGGAATGATTGAGATTTCTCTCTCACAGCTACCAGAAGACTTCACACTTTCAGACACGTTGCTCACTTCACATTCTCTCAGTTGGAGGCTGTTCAGTAAAGCAAGAGATCACCGGAAAAGTGCTTCTGATATCCTTCACTGGCCTCCGTCCAGATCAACGGGGTCTATTGGTCCATTATATATACTGTCTATGCGCCAAACACAACCACACCATCAACAATGGCAGACGTTGCTTTGCGGACCGACGTCGGCGGCTCCAACGTGTTCGCGCGGCTCGTTTCCTCCTCTGACCACTGCCGATTAATCCGTTTAATCGCGCCCATCGTGTCTATCTGCTAATTCAAACGTGGCGGTCCCAAGTTTCTGTTCGTCTCGTTGGTCACGGTAACCCCGCTGACGTAGGCGGTTCTTACTTCTTGGCCCAGCGATGAACCACTTTTACCGGTTCGGAGCCGGTGCTTTTGGTACCGATTTGAAACTGTAGTCTCTGGCTCCGAACCAGCACCAGCTCTGCCTCGGTGGGAAAAGGGGTGAGTGAGAGTCCTGGTAAGTAAGTAAGTAGAATTTATTTGTATAGCACATTTCACAGATAAAAGTCACAAAGTGCTTCACAACAAACGGATGGATACACAACATTTATACATTACAGTACATAAACAAAATAAGTAGAAAACCACATAAAACCGGCATAACCACACTATAGTCTAATTCAGTGGTTCCCAACCTGGTGTTGTAAAATGGTGCTGCGGCCCCTTTAAGAGAGCGCCGTGCATGTGTAAACAAAAAGAGGGGGGCAGAAAAAAAAAGGAAGGAAGAAAGCAGACGGGGGAATGCGACCGGAGCAGAGTTGGTTAAATAAGTTAAGTTTTGTACACAGTGTATGAGTTCAAAATAAAACTCCAGACTAAAAGCCAAGCTCATTCTTTCGCTCACCAGTAACGGGATTTTAACCCCGACGTTATTTACCTTGTAACGTCGGCCCTGGAGGTAACGAGTCTCAGGAAAGGTTAACACTGGCGACCACGAAGGGACCGACAAAAGTACAACAAGAGCAGCAGTGGTGAGCATACACTGAAAATAACCGGTGAGATAAACCGGAGGAGTTAGCATAACCGTGCCTGCTTCTCTTACACTGATGAGAAGATAGCCAAGATGGCAGCCTCCAGTCAGCGTCTTGCGGCTGAAAGTAAACACATGTTCAGGGAAATGACCAGCTACTCCAACCCTTCCATGTCACTGACTGCCGTGGATGAAGTGGAAATAAGCTATATCCCCATTCAACCATTGAAGTTATCAGACACTAATCCATTCAAAAATGATGTGTTAAGAGACTGTGGGACAGACGTGCGCTGCAGAGACCCATGCTCACACGTGCATACGGATGAAGTTTGTAGGCAGCCGGCAGTGCCATTAGCAGCAACTGTTGCAATGCCCAGTACAAACCCCTTTGGCCCTGCTCACCCAGGGAGTTTCATTCATAGCACTCCTGTCTCCTGTCATCCCCCATGCCTTTCAGGCTCACAGTGGCACACACCTGGCTGTAATGCACTCAAAGACAATGACCCTGGTGATACATTGCAGCAAAATGATAATCCAGGAATACAGATTGAGCCCCTCTCCCCAAGTGTGAACAGCGTAAATCACGTGTTTGCTGGCCCAATCCTACACGTCAGCCTTCATCTGAGAGTGAGGATGACTACGATTACAGAGAAAGAGTCCCCACTCTCGTCCCGCCAGTATGATGGCACCACACCGTGGAAGGAGTTCCTACACCGATTTGAGAGCTGTGCCAAGGCAAATAACTGGACTGAAAAGACTAGGGCTGTCCAATTAAAGTTTTGCCTGGTTGGTGCAGCAGGGGCAATCGTCCACAGGAATCCACGGTCACATCAGTGGGACTACAGCCGCCTGGTGGAGGAAGTCGAAACTGCTTATGGCCCCTCTTCAGAGCATGCTGCTGCAGTGGCTATTGAACTGAGACAGCGCGTTCGCATGCCAGACGAGGCTCTCCATGAGTTACGAGATGACATATACGGCAAAGTGTCAGTGGCTTACAGCGACAGGACCGAGAAAGAGCAGGATGCCATCGGTGTTGAAATCTTCACTCATGCAATAGGGGATAGAGAGATTGTGCAGAAGTTGTTGGAAAAGCGGCCCCACACACTAGCTCAAGCTTACGACATTGCCCGTCGCTATGAGACCACCAGGCGAGCAGCATCACATGTCACCAGCCTCATGCATTCAGGGCTACACAGCCTGGTAGAGCAGAAACCACGCACTGCTATGGTCAGGGAAGGAGCTGAACGTGGGGTGACAGGTGCCGTTGTGACTAACAACAACGCACACTGTGGATTTCAACGCACACCAGCCCCGCGTAAAAACTATAAGGACATTAAATGGGAAGAAATTCACTGTCACAACTGCTCAGGCATCGGTCACATGAAGAGGAATTGCCCTTCACCAAGGAAGACCACCAGAGGTCAGCCCCCAACAGTTTCCCATGAGAGCTCAGAGCCCACTGTGCTCCACGTTAAAGCGCATAGTCAGGAAATGAGCATTCATCTGACAATTCAGGAACTGGAGATCTGTGCTGTTCTGGATAGTGGGGCGCGGAGGAGTGTTTTGCCCCTGCACCATTATAACGCCATCCACTCAAATGCTCGACCATCACTTCAGCCATCGACTGTAAAGACACTGCTGGGGGTTGGGCCTGGTGATGTTCCTGTCATTGGGGAGGCGTACATTCCCGTCCAGATCAACAACCGACAGGTGAGCGTGCTTTTCCTGGTGGCGGACATTGCTGGTGAAGAGGCCCTCCTCGGCCATCCCTTCCTCGTTCAGGCCCAAGCACGCCTCGATTTTGGAAATAGCCGCATCGTACTGTTTGGGGAAGAGGTGCCATATTTCCACGCCATGAGCAGACCAAGGACGCACGCGGTGAGAGTCGCCCGGACTGTGGTGGTCGAGGCTGGATTGGAGTATGTTATAAGAGGTAACACCGATATTAAAGAACACCTACAAGGGGAAGTGATGCTGAGCCCCACCAAAGGCTTTGTAGAGAAACACAAAGTGCTAGTCGCCCGGGTGCTGGTGGAAGCTCAACCTTTTAAGAGCGTGCCTCTCCGCATCTTCAATCCTGGGAATACAGCTGTAACCATAAAACGGGGAGTTATTGCGGGTTTCCTTCAACCTGCAGAAGCCATTCAGCCGGCCAACATTACAGCCAAGGCCAGGCAGTCAGAGCACCCTACTGTTCCCCAGCACCTGCACGAGCTCTACAACCAGAGTGCAGCAGAGCTCGACCGAGAGGAGCGGCTCCAGCTAGCCCAGCTGCTGTGCACCTACGGCGGTGTATTCTCGACTGGACCTAGCGATCTTGGCCGCACGAGCCTGGTGCAGCATGACATCATGACACGGCCAGGAGCTGCTGTCAAGCAGCCACCACGTCGAATGGCATGGGAAAAGCAGCAGGATGCTGACCAACAAGTGGAGCAGAGTCTGGAAGCTGGGAGGGTCCGTTGTAGCAACAGCAGCTGGGCTTCACCCATCGTGATGGTGCGTAAAAGGATGGAACGTACCGTCTCTGTGTGGACTACAGAGCACTTAACGACTGCACAATAAAGGATGCTTATCCGCTGCCCCGTATCCAGGACACATTGGACACCCTCTCCACTGCCAAATGGTTCAGTACGCTGGACCTTGCTTCTGGATACTGGCAAGTTGAGCTGACCCCGAGCCCGCCGAGCAGCTGCTTTCTGCACCAGGAACGGGCTGTTTGAATGGAATGTCATGCCGTTTGGATTATGTAACGCTCCAGCTACATTCCAACGGCTGATGGACCGTGTGTTGGCTGGCCTGCAGTGGGAGACGTGCCTTGTGTACTTGGACGACATAATTGTACTGGGTCGGGATGTGTCGGAGATGCTTCAGCGTCTTGACCAAGTTTTTGAAAGGTTGCAGCAAGCCAACCTGAAGTTGAAGCCGGCAAAATGCTGCCTCTTCCGCCGTGAAGTGGCCTATCTGGGTCACATAGTTTCAGAACAAGGGGTGGTCACGGACCCCACCAAAGTACAGAAGGTTCAGGAGTGGCCTACACCCACATCAGTCCAGGAGGTCCGTCAATTCATCGGCCTGGCATCATACTACCGACGATTCGTGAGGGATTTTGCCACTTGACAGACTCAAGCATCTGCTAACCACCGCGCCAGTTCTGGGCTACCCTTTAGACCAGGGACACATGATACTGGACACTGATGCAAGTGACGTTGGCATTGGTGCTGTCCTGTCTCAAGCTCAGCAGGGCAGGGAACGTGTGCTGGCGTACGGGAGCCGCAAATTGTCCAAAACTGAACAGAACTACTGTACCACAAGGCGCGAACTGTTAGCCGTAGTGGAGTTCACATCACATTTTCGACAGTACCTCCTGGGGCGTCCTTTTAGGGTGCGTACGGACCATAGCAGTCTCCGTTGGCTGACAAAGATGAAGGAGCCGGAAGGTCAGCTTGCCAGATGGTTGGAGAAACTGGGTGAATACGACTTTGAGATCATCCATCGTCCAGGCCGCTTGCACAACAATGCCGACAGCCTCTCCAGGCAGCCGTGTCGCCAATCCTGCCACCAAGCGGTGCAATGTGAGTTGGACTCTGTCATCAGCCAGGCGAGTCAGAGTCCAGTGGGGGTAGAGGGCTCGTTAGCCCCGACAATGGAGAGTCCAGTGGGGGTAGAGGGCTCGTTAGCCCCGACAATGGAGAGTCCAGTGGGGGGTAAATTTCAAACCCCAAGAGAAGATTAATGTGGCTAAGACCAGTGAGGCTGCATTTTCTGTGGTTGGTCCCGGAGGAGCTGCAGCAGGCACAGGAAGCTGATATTGACATTGCACCTATCAGGGCTTGGATGGAGGCTGGTGGAGAGCGGCCCACATGGGTTGCAGTCTCACCATGCAGTCCAGCCACAAAGACATATTGGAGCCAGTGGAGGCGGCTCTACATCCGAAATGGAATCCTTGTCAGGCGGTTCTATTGTCTGGATGACACCCAGTTTTATCCACAAATTGTGCTACCACGTGTCCTCCAACCTGATGTCATGAGGCAGATGCATGATGGACCAATTGGTGGACATTTTGGTGTTGAGCGTACCGTAGCACGGCTGGAGGTAACAAGTCTCCCCTGGTTTTCCTGACTACGGTCGGGAAAAGAAGCAATCAGGAAAGGTTAACACTGGGGTCCGGGCACCCCCAGGGGGGCGGCAAAGATCACAGGGGGGGCGCAAGTCTTTATCTGGTTTGAGGTTGAGGAAAAAAAAATATTTGCACATGTTAAAGAAATTATGATAATACACTAGATATATATAATGTATACAAAAGTCTGTATAAAAACTTTATATTCTGTTGTATCCTCGTTTTTCCTGCCGTCACAGCATCACTATTTTATGAATGAAACTTGGCGGAGAAACGTAACAGTGCTGATAACTCCTCTGTATCAAAAAAGAAAGTACGGCTCTCAAGGCCGGGTCCAGCAAAAGACCCCCAGCCAGGTTTGGAGAGTGGGTGTCTCACTCGAGAGTTACCTCAACTTAGGTTTCGGGGGGCGGGGGGACTCAGCTTTTCTTAGACATGAGGAGGGGGGGCGCCAAGGAAAAAAGGTTGGGAACCACTGGTCTAATTAAACGGCTCTTTGAAAACGACCTCGGCTCGTATCAAAAAGCGACCTCAACGGTTTCGGCCAGAGATCTCGCCGTTTTTTACGTCACGATGTCGCGCGCCAGGTTGGGAACGGCCGGTATAATTCACGTCTAACTCTGACCTGCTGGCGTTGTGTTTCTTTAGATGCTCTTACAAACTCTAGTGGAAGAAAGGGAGGGTTCATCATCTCAAATAGGGGAGTCTCTTCCCCCCCCCAACAAACTCCCCCATAGGTGGTTTGTAGGGCTGCCACCTCTTAGTCGACTAATCGGTCGTTTTGGTCTTAGTCGACTAAGATTTATTTAGTCCATTAGTCATTTTTTATGCTTATTCATGCTTAATTACTTATTTCCAAGAAACTTCTGAGCACATTTATGGTAAACACAAGATTTAAAGTGGTGCTTTTGCAGGATTAATTGCGGAGAAACTCAGTTTTACAGATGGTTAATTAACTACATTTATATTGTGCTTTTCTAGTCTTAACCACCTCTCAAAGCTCACAGCTCTGTCAATTAAATCAACTAATCGATTAGTCGACTAAATCCTATAAGTGTTAGTGGACTAAGAATTTCTTTAGTCGAGGACAGCCCTACTGGTTTGTTCCAGCATCATTCTGAGCTATATTGATGTTTCTAGTGGCGGCGCCCTCTAGTGGTCGTAGTAGTTCTGACGGGAGCAAAGCAGGAAGTAAAGTGAGGTAGTAGAAGAGCCCCAAATGTCCTCTTATGGAGGCTGAAAGCTGTTTTTCATGCTGCTTGCGTTCAGCGCGGTGTGACGGCGATATGATGCAAACTGATAGGGGTGTGACGAGATCTCGTTGTACGAGATCTCGCGAGATTAAAACGTGACGAGATTTCTCGTCGAGGTGAAAAGTTGTCTCGTGAGGCGATGTGATGTCAGCGTGATGGAGCGTGGAGTTACTACTGACACTATTGACCACAGCTCTCTACTAACTGGTGCAGTAGTTAGTAGAGAGCTGTGGTGGTGCTGTAAGTGTTGTTGCATAGTGCTCGTGTTAGCCGCGGTATTCGGCATTCTTTTCTTACAATGTTCACATATTGCGTTCGTCTTGTCTGTCACTCTTTCGCCGTTTATTATTTCCGCAGGAAAACCAAAATGTTGCCACACAAATGATTTAAAAGTGGCAGGGGGGGGGATCTTCAATAGTAACTCCACGCTCCATCACGCTGACATCACATCGCCTCACGAGACAACTTTTCACCTCGACGAGAAATCTCGTCTCGTTCTCGTGAACCCGATCTCGCGATGTGTCTCGTCTCGTGGAGTAAGTGTCTCGTCACACCCCTACAAACTAAGCCTTCCTTCCTGTAGCCAATCATTGCAACTCGTTCGAAAACCTCGGAGGTTCACAGCTCGGCGATCAATCGGACAACTCCGCACAGTCGCCCAGGACGCGTTTGGGTCCCATCTCGCACCCAGCGCAGCGCTACGCCCGACGCAACGATCTTTGCTAGTTTAATAGCCAGGACGCACCAGCCACACGGCCGACCCTCGGCAGTGGAGCCAGTCAGCTGATCGGTCTCCCCGAGTCGGTCCAGAAAGTTCCTCCGAACTCACCGAAGAGACCAGACCTGATACGTCTCCATAGCAGCAGGCGGCGCTAATCTGGATTGTCGCCCAGGAAATGAAAACCGGACGAACGCGTCACATGGGGGGGTCTGGTTTCTCCGGAAATTCAAAGCCAGACTGTCATGGCGGCTCGTCGAGAATACGATCTCTCATGTTGGGCTAAAATAGTTCACCGAAAAAACCTGTTTCTGGAAACATTTGAAGAGAGAAATTGTGTGTGTGTGTGTGTGTGTGTGTGTGTGTGTGTGTGTGTGTGTGTGTCTCTGTGTGTCTGTTGTGTGTGTGTGTGTGTGTGTGTGTGTGTGTGTGTGTGTGTGTCTGTGTGTGTGTGTGTCTGTGTGTGTGTGTGTCCCTGTGTGTGTGTGTGTGTGTGTCTCTGTGTCTCCCTCTGTGTGTGTGTGTGTGTGTGTGTGTGTGTGTGTCTGTGTGTGTGTGTGTGTGTGTGTGTGTGTGTGTGTGTGTGTGTGTCTGCAGTTGCTGAATCTGTCTTCATTTCAGATCAACAAAAGTCAGTTTAAAAGATTTTCATCAGATTTTGAGAGACTCTAGTCACCTCATCCCACTCCTCCATCTCCTGGTGAGTCCCGACTACTCCCCCCCCCCCCCAACTGAACATGTCAGGTCGGCCAAAATGAACGCAGACGGCCCCCCCGACAGACGACGGCACCGAACAGACCCGAGTCACCTCACCAGACTGTCGACCTTAACACCGACCCGGGGGTCAGTTTCCCGTCCAGCGCCCACATCCTTTAAATAACAAATGCACCTGCTCCCCTCTGTGGCCCCTGGGGGGTAATTAACAAAGACACGAAGTACAACCCTTTAGAACCATGTGCCCGGCATGTGCCTAAAAAAATCTGTGATTTTCTTATAAAAAATTCGATTTTCGATTCGAATTTTCCCCCCTCTTCCATTTAAAACAAAGTAACTGGGAACTGTAAATATATTTTAAAAATATGTATTTATTGTATTTAATTAAAGTGCATCAACATAAACAAAATTTCAAAGGCAAACCCTTTCTCTAACTGAAAAGTCACTGTGCAGTGTGCAACAAAGTGCTACGGAAACCCTGAAGGAAGATTTGGCGAATGAAAAATGTATGTACGCTATACTGAAGAGGGGGAGAAATTGGCTTTTTTTTTTTTTTTTTTTAAATATGAATCGATTTGACCTACAAACTCGATTTTTAAATCAAATCGATTTTTTTCCCAGCCCTACGGCACACAGACCCTTTCTTCGGCAGTTAAACCAGCAAAAAGTGGATTTTGGACACGCCCTGAAGGGCCATTTGTGTCCTAACGCTGTCCGCACCGCGCAGATCGCAAGAAGCACGAAACGCTTTAATGATGCGCACGCAAAGATCGCGTTGCGATGATTGGCTGCAGGAGGCTCTTTGAGCTGCTCTGACTGCAGTATGTATACAAGATTTGGTTCACGGTGAACACAAGAAGCATTATTTTTATATATTTAATTAAAGTCTAGGGCTGCTCCCTATTAGTCGACTAATCGGTGGTTTTGGTCTTCGTCAACTTAGATCTCTGTAGTCCATTAGTGATGTCTGATGCCGTTTTCATGCTGAATGACTGATTTCCAAGAAACATACGAGCACATCTCTGGTAAACACAAGAATTAAAGTGGTGCTTTTAGCGCGACTCTTTGTGGAGAAACTCAGATTTACAGATCTGTCGATTAAATCAACTAATCGATTAGTCGGTACGATAGACTGAGTGTTAGTCGACTAGCAGCCCTGTTAAAGTGTTTGGATGCTTTGAGACGTATTGACACTCCCGTTGATTGTTCACCGTGCTGCTGCTTTATTAACGGATGCACCGTTGGGTATTTGGATGTAAAAACATCAAAAGAAATCAAAGTATGATGTTCATATTCAGCAGTTTAAATATAATGTACCTGAACTGTTTTTATTTTGGGGGGGGGGTGTTCTTTCTTAATAATAATTTATACTTTATTAATCCCACAAGGGGAAATTCCAATGTTTTCACTCTGTTGTTTTTACACACAGGTCTGAGTTAGAAGAACCTCTACATGCACTAATGGAGAGATGTCAGAGTTGGGGGGAGCTGCTTATGGAAGGGCGCTCCAAGCTATTGGGGTTCAGTGCCTTGCTCAAGAGCACCTTGGGCAGTGCCCAGAAAGTGAACTGACAACTCTCTCCAGCTACCAGTCCACCACCATACTTTGGTCCAATGGGGACTTGAACCAGCAACCCTCCGGTTCCCTGCCCAACTCCCTACAGACTGAGCTACTGCCACCCACTTGTCTATTTTGGCCCACGCCTCGCTCGTGATCATTAGATTAGCATGAAAACGTGTCCCAGAGAAAGGTCGACTCGGCACGCATATGTTATTAACCCCAAAAGTTCATTTGGCGCCGGAATTGTCCTTTTAATTGCGCTTATAATTTAATTGCTCTTCTAGTTTTCCTGTGCTTTTGTGATATTTTGCGTTTGTGCTATTTTTACGAGCCTTGTGCACTGGTTTTTCTGGACTTCGTATCCTACGTTTCACCCACTTTCTTATACCGGTGCAAGCTATAGGTAGCGAAGACTCCTACCCAATATTATATATATATATATATATATATATATATATATACTGTCTATGCTCCTTCCTGCTACAGACGACTTCCAGATGTCAACCCTGTTCCACCTGGTAACGGGCTCTGGCACCTGGATTTAAAGGTGACAAAATCAAAAACTGAAAAGATAAAAGAACGTTGGAAAAAAGTGCCAAAAGCATCGGGGAAAAGCGACAAAAGTGTCAAAAAAAGACTACCAAAAAGTTTTTTAATTTTAAATTTTGACCCAGAAAAACGTTGCTTGTTTGTCAACAGGAAGACAACACAAGGGTTAAATTAACAAATGAGTTACTCACGTTACTGTAATCGAGTAGTTTGTTTTTGGTACTTTTACTTTTTAAAGTGTTATTTAACTCTGTACTTTTGTTACAGAGTTATAAAAAGTCAATAAAAAATGTCTAATGCTGTTTTGTATCCGTCAACAAACTAAAATTGAAAGCGGCTCTGTGCCCAAAACACAGAGTTAATTAAATATGTATTTTATTTTTAAGTTTTTTAGTCATTTTTTTACCCTTTGTTCAAAATTTGGCTTTTTGATTTTGTTGCCTTTTTCCGACGTTTTTTTTACTTTTTAGCAAAAAGAAACTCATTTTTTATGCTTTCTTTGAATTTTTTTGTGCTGTTCTGTTTAGGTGATTCCTATTCTTTCATGTATAATGACATTGTTTTGAACCTATTGATGTGTGTTTTATGTCATTTAAAAAAAAGAAAACTAATTTGTTTTTCTTATTCTGAAAAAACAACTGCCCGGAAGTAGTATCGTTTTTCCGGCTGCTGCCGACGGACGCGGAGCAAAACAGACTCCTGTGTTCGTAGCCGTTAGCTCTGTTAGCCCCGTTAGCTTCTTCCTGTCTGTTTTTAGTTTTCGTTGAATATGGGGGAGGCAGATGTGACGCTGAATCAGACCGACGAGAAGCCTCCGGACTCGGGGCTGGTTCCCGGGGAGGACTCGGTGGTCTGGAGCCACGAGGTGGAAGTGTGTCTGTTCCACGCGATGATCGGACACAAACCCGTCGGTAAGACCCCACAGCTAACGGTGCTAACGGTGCTAGCCTGTTAGCTATGCAGCCAACGGTGCTAACTGTGCTAGCCCGTTAGCTACACAGCCAGCGGCGCTAACGGTGCTAGCCTGTTAGCGACACAGCCAACGGCGCTAACAGTGCTAGCCCGTTAGCGACACAGCTAACAGTGCTAGCCTGTTAGCGACACAGCCAACGGCGTTGACGGTGCTAGCCCATTAGCTAGACAGCCAACAGTGCTAACCGGTTCTGGCTAGAAGGTTGTTTTAAAGAAATTGGGTAACGTTACATCGCCAGTATGTACATACAAAGGTGTAGGTTTTGTTTCAACATTGGGGGGCAGACACATTATAACAGAGGGAGGGAGGGAGGGAGGGGGAGGGGGATCTGGGGGTCAAACATTTAATTTCTTACTCTAAGAAATAAATCCGTAAAATAACAGAACTAGTTCTGGCAGTTCATTAACGTTACCTGGAGTTTTTTTACTTGCCTCGTAATTAAAAAACGGAACTTATGTGTGCAGCTCCAGTTAAAATACAGAACATTTATTATCAACTTTCTCTCATACAAAGCTGCTCAGTTAGTGAACTTTTAATAACAGTGACAAAAAATTCGAAAATAGCGACAAAAACATCTGTAAAAGCGTCACAAATGACGGAAAAAAAGGAGACAAATAATTTGAAAGAAATTAAAAAATGCTGTGAGAAGGCAACAGACGTAAAAAAAAAAAAAAAATGGTGATCAGGACTAAATCTCCCAAAATCAACCTTTATTTTTTTTAAGGGGGACAAAACTGCCTCTTCTAAATATTTTTGGGTGGACATATCTGCTAGCCCCTTTCAGTTACAACTGAGAAGGTCTGGGGGAAGCTTAATTCACAGCCCATTTCCAAAGGGGGTGTCACCAACAGACGCCACTTAAATGCCTCTGGGCGCCATTGGATAGTGCTTCAACCAATCAGAGCAACGATCTGGTGACGCTGCGCTTCGGTAGCCGTCATGTTGAATGTAAACAAAGAGCTGTTCGCTGCATAGACAGTACGTATATATGTATGTATATATATATATATATATATATATATATATATATATATATATATATATGTGTATATATATATATGTTTATATATATATATATATATATATATATATATATATATATATATATATATATATATATGTATGTATGTATGTATGTATATATATGTATATATGTATGTATATGTGTAAGAATGGACCAGCAGACCCGTGTCTCTGGTCTGAGACCAGTGGAGGATATCAGAAGTCTC